>NC_080044.1:42532731-42626651 GCF_012489685.1 Lotus japonicus
TCACCTTGTAACTCGTCTGCCCGGTTTGAAGGTGGTGTACAGGGCCTTGTTGACTATGTCCTTGGTTCTGGGTTTCAGCTTCGATTCCGTCAGTGAGAACCGATACCCATGAGCAGTTTCTGCACCGAGCAGATTCACGAATGACTTCTCCGTGATGATGATCTTCCTACCCAGTATGTAAGAAACCACCTGAGTGTCATCACAGTCGGCGTGCTTCCAGAATTCCTTTACCAGCTTCTCATACACCGGTCCTCGAAGTCGATTGAAGTAGTTTCCCCCAACCTTGAGCTTGGACTTCAGGACGGAGATCAAACCCATTTGCAGCCAAGTTGTCGAGGTTGAATCTCCATTCTGTCAGGACTTGGAGTTCCTCAGGAGGAAATACACAGTGAACGGCACAGCCCCGTTCTGCAATAGGAACAATCTCCTCTTGAGCTTGAGCTTGTTCTTGTGCTGGGTTCTCAGAGCCCGTTGACCCGTTGCCAAACCGACTACCATGTGAGGGAACTGAGGTGCATCTGCAGTAGATCTTCTGGTTTGTCTCACCATTTTGAAGAGGTTGAAGGTTTGAGGTAGAAGATGAAGTTTGAAGGATGAAGAGAGATCGAGAGAGAAATCACGAAGGAGGCGGTTTTGAAAAGCAGGGAGTGCGAGAGTGAAAAACCGGAAGTGAGAGAGAACGTGTGTGTATAGTGGGTTTTATCAATTAACCGTTGTTGATTCAAAAAGCACTTTAAGATCAACGGTTGAAAATTAAAGATAGATAGTAACAGTAAAATACACAATCACACACAGAAGATAAGCATATCTACACGCAATCATAACAGACTGTCACACGGGCACAAGGAACTATGCATCAGAAATTCTGACGCACGTGTTGTTGTCTCAGCTTCAGAGTCAGTACCAGTGGGCACACACACTCTGATTGAGTTACCTTCTGGACTAGACATCTTCTGATCAAGAAGTATCATAGTCAGAGGTTCTGATCTATCTTCACTCTGGACAAAAGTCCATGTTTAGATTTTTCAGAATAAAATTAAATCTATCTTCAGCTAAGGGCTTTGTAAAGATATCTGCCCATTGATGGTCAGTATCAACAAACTTCAGAAGAAGTACGCCCTTCTGCACATAATCTCTAATGAAGTGATACTTTACCTCAATGTGCTTTGCCCTTGAATGCAAGATAGGATTCTTGCTTAACGAAATTGCAGCAGTGTTATCACAATAGATTGGGATATTGCTCTCAAGGATCTGATAATCCTCCAGCTGATGTTTCATCCAGAGCATCTGAGTGCTGCATATTGCTGCTGAGATATATTCTGCCTCTGCAGTTGATAGAGCAATGGTTGATTGCCTCTTGCTTGCCCATGAGACTAGATTGCTTCCCAGAAATTGACAATTTCCAGAAGTACTTTTTCTCTCTGTTCTATCTCCAGCATAATCAGCATCACAATAACCTGAAAGCTTATACTCTGATGTTTTCTTATACATCAAGCCAAGGTTAGTGGTGCCTTTCAGATACCTTAGGATCCTCTTAACAGCAGTTAAGTGGGTTTCCCTTGGATCTGATTGGAAACGAGCACATAAATGAACACTAAATAATATGTCTGGCCTAGATGCAGTTAAGTACAGAAGTGAACCTATCATGCCACGATAGAGCTTCTGACATACTTTACCACTTATATCTTCTTTTTCCAGAATGCATGTTGGATGCATTGGAGTCTTGGCCACTGTAGATTCCAGCATATTGAACTTCTTCAGAAGTTCTTTAGTGTACTTGCTCTGATGGATATATGTTCCTTCTGGTGTTTGATCAACTTGTATTCCCAGAAAGTACTTTAATTCTCCCATCATACTCATCTCAAATTCAGCCTGCATCATCTCAGAAAATTCTTTGCATAGAGATTGATTAGCAGAACCAAATATAATATCATCAACATAAATTTGCACAATTAAGATATCATCTTTATAAGTCTTGCAAAAGAGAGTTGTATCTACTTTACCCCTTACAAACTCATTCTCCAGAAGGAATGAGCTAAGTCTCTCATACCATGCTCTGGGAGCTTGCTTCAGACCGTAGAGTGATTTCTTCAATTTGAACACATGGTCTGGTTTCTTTTCATCTTCAAAACCTGGGGGTTGGTGAACATAGACTTCCTCTGAGATATAACCATTTAGGAAGGCACTCTTTACGTCCATCTGATGTAGAACTATGTTGTGATTTACTGAGAAAGAAATCAATAGTCTGATTGCCTCCAGTCTTGCTACTGGAGCAAATGTTTCAGTGTAGTCTATTCCTTCCTGCTGGCTGTAGCCTTGAGCAACTAGCCTTGCCTTGTTTCTGACTACATCTCCTTTCTCATTTAGCTTGTTTCTGAATACCCATTTCGTTCCAATAACATGGACATTCTCAGGCTTCTTCACTAAGCTCCAAACATCGTTCTTGGAGAATTGATTCAATTCTTCTTCCATGGCCAGAATCCAATCCTTGTCCTGAAGAGCTTCATCTATGGACTTGGGTTCAATTAAGGACACCAATCCTTTCAGACTCAGCAAGGTCTCTTCAGAGGGTCTGAAGGCAGATCTGGTTCTGACTGGTTCATCTTTGTTGCCCAGAATCAATTCCTTAGGATGAGCTGCAGTGATTCTGCTCTTCTTCAGAGTTTGTGAGTTAGAGGGACCAGCTTCTTCCTCTGGTTCATCTTCCTCTGGCTCAACTTCCTCTGGAGCTTTGCCTTTGTCAGAAACATTAATGCTTAAATCTGCAAACTTTTCAACTAGCTTTGACTGGTCAGAGTCAAGCTTATCATCAAATCTAACATGAATAGATTCTTCAATGGTCTTAGCATCAGTATTATAAAATCTAAAACCTTTAGATCTATCAGAATAACCAAGTAATAGACACTTAGAAGATTTAGCATCAAATTTATGCAATCTATCCTTAGTATTGAGAACATAACAAACACAGCCAAAAGGATGAAAATAAGAAATGTTGGGTTTTATGTTCTTCCACAATTCATAAGGAGTCTTATTCAGAATTGGTCTCACAGAGATTCTGTTCTGAATGTAACATGCTGTATTTACTGCCTCTGCCCAAAAGTGCTTAGCCATGCCAGTTTCTTGGAGCATGGTTCTAGCCATCTCCTGAAGAGTTCTGTTCTTCCTCTCAACAACACCATTTTGTTGAGGAGTTCTGGGACAAGAGAAATCATGTGTAATTCCATAGGAATCAAACAGACTCTCAAACTTGTCATTCTCAAACTCTCCACCATGGTCACTTCTGACACGCACAATTCTACAAGCCTTCTCGTTTTGCACTTGAGCAATGAAGGTAGAGAACACAGCATGAGACTCATCCTTGCGGGTTAGAAACTTTACCCATGTCCAGCGGCTATAGTCATCAACGATAACCATCCCATATCTCTTGCCACCTATAGACTCAGTTTTCACTGGTCCAAACAGGTCGATATGCAGAAGTTCTAACGGCCTTGAGGTTGAGACAACATTCTTTGCCTTGAAAGGGACTTTTGTGAATTTGCCTTTCTGACATGCTTCACAAAGAGCGTCTGAAGCGAACTTCAGATTGGGTAAGCCCCTGACAAGGTTTAGCTTGCTCAGCTGAGAAATCTTTCTCATACTGGCATGCCCTAACCGTCTATGCCATACCCACTGCTCTTCATTAACAGACAGAAGGCACTTCACATTCTGAGCCTCCAACTCAGATAATCTGATCTTATAGATGTTGTTCTTCCTCTTGCTGTTAAACAGAACAGAGCCATCGATCTGACTTACAGCCCGGCAGGACTTTTGATTGAATATAACATCATAACCCTTGTCAGCTAATTGACTTATAGACAATAAGTTATGTGTTAAGCCGTCTACCAATAAAACATTATCAATGCATGGACTACTATCTACACAAATAGTACCAGTACCAATAATTTTACCCTTTTCATTTCCTCCAAAGCCAACTTCGCCTCCAGGCTTAAGTTTCAGCTCTCGGAACATACGCTTTTCTCCCGTCATGTGACGCGAGCATCCACTGTCCAGATACCATGATTGGTGTTTCAGTGGAGCTATCAAGGATATCTGCAACATAGATAATCTTGTCCTTAGGTACCCACTTTCTGGGTCCTCTTTTGTTAGTTACCCCAAAGGTTCTGATCACCTTGGGTGTCTCAACATGATATTTTAAAGGAATATTTGCATGATATTTAGTCATAGAGAAAGATCCCTTTTTAAGAGGGTTTTTAGCAACTTCAGCAGGTACAGGATCAGGCAATATGGTACCAGAGGGAACAAAGCATTCATACAAGGATTTAGCTTTAGACACAGAAGGCTCATTTCTAATTGGTTTAGAATAGCCAATGCCATGCATTCCATTTCTGCTTACACCATAGATCATTGAAGCCATTAAGCTTCTATCTACGCTTTTAGCCAGGAATCTTTGAAAAGATTTTTCATACTTAGATTCATGCTTACTATCAGAGGCATCGCAGGCAATAGCTTCTTCTAACTTTGCAATTTGATTCTTAAGCACAGAGTTAGAATTAACTAAAGCATGGTTATCATTTTTCAAATCAGATATGATTTTCTCATGTTCAGAAGGAGTTTTAGAAACAGCAGATAAGTTCTTTTTCAGCTTCTTATGCTTAGACAACAAGGAGTTATACTTATCCATGATATCAGACAAAGCATGTTTCAGTTCAGAGGTAGAGAAGGAAGCAAATACCTCATTTTCATCGTCAGAGTCTGGATCTCCTTCTGATTCTGAGTCAGAGTCAACAGCTTCCTTTGACTCTGTTCCTTTGTCTTTGACAATAGCCATGAGTCCTTGGACTTCACCATCAGAGTCAACATCCTCTGACTCTGATTCATCGAATGTCACCATCAGACTCTTCTTGGTCTTGAAGTGCTTCTTTGGCTTCTTGTCCTTCTTCAATTTTGGACAGTCACTTTTGTAGTGCCCTGATTCTTTGCACTCAAAGCAAGTGACTTCCTTGATTGATGACTTCTTCTGACCTGAGGATTCAGACTTTCCTCTTGCCTTTCCAGAGCCTTTGAACTTGCTCTGCCTGTGCTTCCAGATGCGGTTGAGTCTCTTGGAGATCAGAGTCAGCTCATCTTCATCAGAATCTTCTGATGCTTCTTCAGATTCTTCTTCTTCAGCTTGAAGAGCCTTTGACTTCTCAACCTTAGCCTTTTCAGATTTGGATTTCAAGGCTATGGACTTTTTCCTCAGATCTTGCATCTCTGAGCGCTTCAGCTCATGGCATTTCAAAATGCTGATGAGTTCTTCTAAACTCATATTCTCAACATCTCTCGTGAGCTCTATTGAAGTCACCAAAGGCATCCAACTTTCAGGAAGACACCTGATGACCCTTATGACGTGATCTTTTGTTGTGTAGCTCTTGTTGAGAGGACGTATGCCAGCTACAAGCAGTTGAAATCTGGAGAACATTTCTTCAATGGACTCATTTGGCTCCATGATGAAGGATTCATACTTTTGGATCAAAGACAATGCCTTTGATTCTTTGACTTTCTTGTTTCCTTCATGAGACATCTTCAGAGAATCAAAAATGCCTTTAGCAAACTCACGATCTGTAATCTTCTGGTACTCCTCATAGGAGATAGCACTTAGAAGAATTGCTCTTGCTTTATGATGTTGTGAGTACAGCTTCTTTTGATCTGCAGACATCTCTGACCTTGGGATCTTTTTGCCATCTGCATCAACTGGACGCTCATAGCCATCCACAATAATATCCCAGAGATCTGCATCGAAACCCAGAAAGAAACTTTCCAGTCTATCTTTCCAATATTCGAACCTTTGACCATCGAACATAGGAGGCTTTGCGTTGTAACCATCTCTTTGAGTTTCACTGGTGGTGGCAGCCATTGTTTTTCACACCGGCCCGGATCACTGAACACTGTTAGGTGTGGTAATCAGAACTTGAGCTCTGATACCAATTGAAGGTATGAAAAACGGTAGAAAGGGGGGGTTTGAATAACGTTTTCAGTACAAAACTACCACCTTAAAGATTTTAACAAATCTTTTCGAGAACTAAGTGCAAAAGATAGAGATAGAAAAGCACACAAGGATTTTATCCTGGTTCACTTGATAAATCACTCAAGCTACTCCAGTCCACCCGTTAAGGTGATTTCTTCCTTCTTAGAATGAAGGCAATCCACTAATCAGGTAAGAGTTACAACTGCACTTGAAACCTACAAGTGACTAACAATTACACTGACTTAGCTCACACTAAGATTCACTCTCTTAGTCTTCTCTAGGATCCGATCAACCTTGATCTCCTAAAGGAAAATCAAACAACTGTTTGAGGTTGGTGTTTACAAGGGTTTGCTTCTGAATAAGCTGAGTGTAAACTAAATAAATTACAAGATGAAAGAAAGCTTAGAATATTTTGAATATCTTGCGCGTGTGTTGCTTCTTGTATTCACTTCTCTTGCCGCTTCTTTCAATCTTCAGCCTCTATATATACTCCAAGGATTAGGGTTGAGCGTTGCATGGGAAATGCTACCGTTGGAGGGCAGTTCTGGAAAATCCAGCTTCTGCTGTGGCTGAGAACGTTAGGTAGGTCGTCAGGAAGGTACACTTGCTTTTGTACTTGGATAGCGACTTGACCTTTTAACCTAGGAGACTTCTGATCAGAGGAATGCTTCGTATTGGAACTTGTGAAGCCGGTTGATCAGAGTCAGAGGGATAGCACAGATCCTCTGACCATTGTATCTTCTGATTCTGAACTCAGAGGGAAGAACATGGCCTTCAGAGTTTCTTGCTTCTGGACTTCAGAGTTTCTACTATTCAGCTTCTGGATCTTCAGAGTCTTCTACACCATCGGAACATCTGAACCTTCAGTGTTTCTTGGTTGTCAGAACTTCTGGATCATCAGAGCTTCTAGCGACTGAGTCCTCATCAGAGTTTGTATAGCTTCAGATCTTCTGAAGCTTTTCCACTGTTCATACTGAACATGGTGAATGCGAAAGCGTTGCTTGGGTTACCCTTTATACATAGTGCTTCTGATTTGTGTGAGATTGAGTTGAGGTCAGAGCCTGTAAATAGCACACTCAGAAAAACACGTTAGAGTACCACAATTGTTCATATCAAAAGGTTAACTTGTAATCATCAAAACATAGAGTTGTACTACTAGATCAAAACTTGATCTTACAGTAAGAATGCGCCGATGTGACGAGAAGGTCACTTTAGTGCGGGAATGCACTTTTGCTGGTAAAGCAAGCTTTTGGTCTATGACCATTGTTTACCTTAGGGTACCGTAGAGATAATATACTTATCTAAGCACGCGTATCCTGGTGAGGACGAATCATTGTTTGGCTAACCATATTGCACTCATAAATTCATGCATTGGAGGTACCAAGGGTACCTTAGGGCACGACGGGAGTATATGGTCTACCTTGTGGGTTGGATCGACTTGTCGATGTCGTGCATGGCAGATAGAATGGTTAAAACACGAGGGTTAGGACTGATCAGACTATGTCAAGGTTTGTAAGCGACACCCGAGTGGAATGGTTAAACACAATGCATGTGTTAGGACTAACTCGATTGTGCCCAGCCTAAGTGGCGATCTTGCGGGATTGTCCCGTCACCGGGTAGGGTGACGTTATCTGGATTTGTGTCAGCATACATTACATTGGCACACCATGCATCTAACTCTACTTGATATTGTGATGATGATTACTTCTTACTTGTAACATGATAACGTGTTGTGTATCCCTATAAGAGACACCATGCAAACATACACACACATATATACCCTTTACACTTTACATGTTGTTTGTATTATACATTATTCTGTGAGTTGACTCTCGCACATGTCTTGTTTGTATTCTGATTTCACATCCACTAGGAATATATCCTAGTCCACAGCATTCATCACTCTTTCCCGAACAACATCTGAGACTCCACCTAAGTCTTTAGGCAATTTGATACCCCATTTAAAGATTTCCATCTTCAGGTGTTTCCACAAATGATTTATAAACAAGTTCATAAAACTACTTCAAACGTATATTCATAATCGTTTTCAGAAATTATTTTCAATGAAACTTTGAGAATCAAGAGAGAATCTTCTTCCAAAATACTTAGAAATCATTCTTAAGGGATATTCAAAAATCACTTCCATAGTACATCAAGAAATTCTTTTCATGGTATAATTGAGAATCACTTTTACGACATATCACAAAATCATTTTTCCAACACACTTATAGAAATCTTTTCCAAGTATGAAATTATTTTCATAATATTTTTAGAAAAACAACATTCTTTCTTCAAATGGGGTTCCCCTAGCCTTGTTTGTGTTTGGGCGGTCGGCAAACTGCGAGACCATGACATGTGACGATTTGAACAGATGCTACTCCACGTGGAAGAACAATAGATGTCTCGAAGAATAGTGTCGGGTGTAAGGCTAGAGCCTTTGGGTAGTGAAGCTTACCGTATTGGTTTAAGCTTGAAGGATGATTTTATGATTTTTTGGGTAAGTCTGGTGCATTGCTTTCCTGTGGTTATCTAGTGTGGAAATCATAGGGAGTATATCCGATATATGGAATCAGTGCATAATGATTTCCTTGTTGAATCTAAGTTTAATTGTTATGTCTTGTTTGTTGTGCCTAAGTCAAGGCTAGATGTAAATTCACTTACAGTTGGGAGTATGCATTACATGTTTTAGAAATTTTTTGAAAAGAAAAAAAAAAACACCTGCATTTATAATTCATTTTTGGAAATCATTGCATATTTACTTTAACAGGTTACTAATTGTGACCCTTGAAAGTCGGGGCGTTACATAGTTAGACAATGATCATCCTCTGCAAGTTCTCCTTCATTCCTTCTGCAGACGATCGCTTTTTCTCCATAAGACGATCTTGTTCTTCTGCTAGAAGGTCTTATGATCTTCTGTCGACAACTCTTCTTTTTGATGTGTGATGTCCTGTCTTCTTTTTCAACTCAAATCAGAATCTTCCCGTTGAAGAATCGTAGTATTAGATTTTGGCAATATCTCCTCTTGATACGATCTTCAACTTTCTTCCTAAGCTCCTTTATCCTCGTAGAGTTAGACGATGATATGCCTTCTTGAGCTTTGTCCTTTCCTTGTGCATACGATCGTTGTGGATATGGCTTTTCCTTAAAGGAATCGTATGAGCAGAGGACTAATTACTTAGATTGTACTTGTTTACCCCAAATTTCAATTCATATGAAATCTAAGACAAACTAGTAGATCATACGTTCTTAGTCTTTGACTATGCTTGTTTGTCCTGAAATTCAATTCATATGAGATTCCAAGATGTAACAAGTTAGTCACATTTCATTTGCCCTTGAAAAGTAAACACAAAGGGTTCATTAGATTGTATTGAAATACTCTTGAAAATTGTTATCATTCAAAACAAGATAGACGATGAAGGCGTTTGAACTTAACATGGAGGTCATAGGAGTGTTCGTCGGATCGAATCAATCCGATGAAACCAACGAACCGAACCGAACCAAAGTATTTGGATTGTTGTTTTTGTTATTCGGTTCAAAACCGATCCAAATCGATAAAACCCAATAAAGATTGTTCGGTTCATATATATATATATATATATATGTATATATATGTATTTATTAAACAATTTTTTATTATGTTTTTGTTTCTATTATTAATTTGTAATTGTACAAATATTAAACACTACTCTAAGCATTTCTACATTGTTAAGTATTTAAGTTGTTGATTATGGATTTATGATTAAGCTATGATTGAGTTATTGATTTGTCATTTTTATGTATTGTTCAGTTGTGAATCATATGCGATTGCTATATATTTAAAGTTGTAGAATTGATAGTGACAAAAAAAAAAAGAAGTTGTGAAACTGATGAGGCGAACCGATCCAAACCATACATCATCAATTCAGTTTGGTTCGGATTTGGAATTTTGTTTACTAACAATCGATCGAATCCGAATCAATAAATTTTGATTTGATCGGTTTTAGGTACCAAACCACGAACACCCTAGTGGGGGAGGTCCAGGGAACAATGCCCGAATCGTGCAATTTATTTTTCCAATAAAAAAATAAAATTTTTCTGTAGCATAAAAAAGAAAAATAAACTAAATATAATTTATTATAATTTTTCACTCATCATCAAGAGACCATAGTTTTCCGATGTAGAAAAAAGATACAAGAGACCGAATCAACAAGCAGGACTAGACACGGGAAAAGGCAGGAGCAAGAGGAACTGAAGAGGAAGAGACTGAAGATGTTGCATTTGCAGTTGCAGCTACACTCACCACCACCACTACTCTTATCATCTTCTTCTTCCCTTAAGCTTCCCCCAAACCCACACTCTTTATCCCTAAAACGTTTTCCTTCTAAACCCCTCACTCTCATCAGATGCCGCCACTCAGACCTGTTCGACCAAAAAACCTTCTCCTCCTCCACTCCACAACCTGCAAACCCCGCTGCTGTTTCAGGTTAAATTAATCATGTTCAGTACACAGAAATTTATTTGCCAAGTGTTGATGTTTATTTCTGACTTTATGTGTAATTATGTGTGTGCGTGTTCGTTCAGTTGGAGCTTTGCCACCTAGGGTTTATGTTGGTCACTCCATTTACAAAGGGAAGGCTGCTCTCACAGTCACTCCTAGACCTCCAGAATTCGCACCACTCGATGTATGCCTGCAATGATTATTTTTGTTGGTTTTTATTTATTTATTTTGTCCATTAAGTGTTTTAATGTCTACCTTCTGCAGTCAGGGGCATTCAAAATATCTAGGGAGGGTTATGTGTTGCTTCAGTTTGCGCCTGCCATTGCTTCGCGCCAATATGATTGGAATCGAAAGCAGGTGAGATATTTGTCTTATGTAATTTGAAGGTAACATCTACGCTAATGTCATGTGTCAAAACTCCAGGTTCTTATGTGCTCTTGAGACTATTATACCATTCTTAATCAAAACATAAGACCCATGACACAACATAATCCATCCATATATTCCATTGGATTAGAATTATAAAATTGGATCAAATTTGAATTGTTGAAACTTGAGACTATTCCACTTAGTGTAAGTAAGTGTTTTTCTGATGAAACCTGTGAGTTTTGGTATGATTCTATTGGAATTAGGTGTTTGGTCTTGTAGAACTCTGAGGTCATTGTCCAGTTTACTTGAATGCAGGTGTTCTCGTTATCTGTTGTTGAAATGGGAAGTGTGATTAGTCTAGGTACAAGGGAGTCTTGTGAATTTTTTCATGATCCTTTGAAGGGAAAAAGGTAGTTTCTTCACTATACCTTATTATTGTAAAATGAATTTGTAATGGAGTCAATGCATTAGTATATATCGGACGAATGCTTGATTTATCTTGCAATAAGAATTTCATTATCATTTTTGTGTGGAAGGAACGGTACCTAAGGATTTCTTTGTCTCTTTGAGCCATGAGTGAATAAAAATATTTGATCTATCATCTATGAGACTATGCTGGTTCTTACATTGTTGAAAGTTAAACTTCGTTCTATAATACTCTAGAAAGTTGCCGATTTATCTTTGATCACTATCTTTCTAAAAACTTAATTGTTATGGTATTGAATAGTCAAAGGTTGCAGCTATTCTCTCGGTGGATTTTTTGGTTCATGAGCTGTATCATTTTCACTTATATATCGGTAAAATAGCTTGTGAATTGCACTTGGAAGTATCAAAATTATGTGCTGTCCTTAGCAATCAACTTAGTCGACCTTCACATATATAAATAGGTAGCATAGATAATGGTGTAAAAACTTAAATGTAGAAGTGAGAAAAAGAGAATCAGAGAGAAAAATAGAGAGTAAGCTCCAGCGAGCTTAGTAAACTTCGTGAGTTCAAAGAAAAAAAGAGAAAAATGTAGAGAGTGAGTATGTGCTAGGTTCATATACCTGGACACTTATAAGGAGCAAACGAAAGCACTAGATAGTGTGAGGTTAGAGGAAATTAAGCAAGTTTCAGCAAGCTTGAGATGTGTTCTTTTTGTGTATGTAATATGGCTAGGACCAAAGCCAAAAATTGTGTAATAAATTAAGTGTTCCCTTGTCTCATCATTATTTTCGATCCTACACTTTTTGCTGTGAGATTGATGCCTCTGGCTGGGGGCATGTGTTTGGATGCTGCATTGTTTACATGCCTTTAAGTATTTCCAAGATTGTCTTGTAATGCAGTGATGAAGGTAAAGTCAGGAAAGTCTTGAAGTTGGAACCTCTTCCAGATGGTTCTGGTCACTTCTTTAACCTCAGTAATTCTCTTTCTTCATTAACCTTTTTTCTATTATTGTATCATTTATTTTATTTGCTTCCCCTATTGAAGATTTTGGTGCTTTATGAAATGTTGGATTAATTGAGTCCATTGCATATTTGTCTGAACAGCAAAAAACTCACATTATAATGCCATATTTGGAAGGTGGTCATTACTAGTAAATATTTACATGACTTTTTTAAAAAAAAAAAACTTATCTGTCCATGTAAATATGTAATGTAAATGAAGTCGAATGTCTTAATGTTTGTTTCAGTTCTAACTTTGTTTTTTTCCTTTTTGAAGGTGTTCAAAACAAGATTGTGAACATTGATGAAAACATCTATATCCCTGTTACAAAAGCAGAGTTAGCAGTTTTGAGCTCAATTTTCAATGTATAACTCTCTCTCCGCCCTTTAGTGCTTAAATTGCCGTGATTCTCTGATAGTTTGTGGACATAGTAGTCAATCCCTGATAGCGGCGGACCCCAAAAGTGGGATAGCGGGATAGCGCATAGTGGGATGGCCGCTATTTTGATTTTTCATATATAATTTTATATAATTAATAGTATAATGGTATATACATATAATAACTAAAAAAATGAAAAATATAACTTAAAATCTAGAACAGATGAGATGATAGAGAAGAGAGGAGGAAGAGAATGTCATGCTGAGAGAACTGGTAACAAAATGAAATGATTGAAAATAGAAAATTAAAGAGGAAAAGAAAGGAAAGAAAACTAAAAAAAACAGAGCAGAACAGAGGCCCAAGGGCAGTGGTCGCCGGAGATAGGCTGAAAGTCACCTCACAGAGTTCGCCGGAAGTTGGACGGTGCTTGTCGGAGGTCGGCGGTGGCCATGGGTGCTGATCGAAGGTGGCTGAAGAAGATCGCACAATGGCCATGGGTTCTGGTCGCTGAAGAAGAAGATGAATAGTGAGAGAGATGAAACGCGCCTTTCATTTATTTATGTGCGAAATCCCAAAAATGCCCTCAAAGTTTAACCTAATTATAAAAATTCAAGGGCAATTTAGGTTTTTCCACAACTGTACCTTATCTTCTTCTTGTGGCGCCGCGATCTGGCCGTGATTTGCGGCGCGACGGCGTTCCGCGACGCGATGGCTTCAGAATCGCGGCGAGCGGCCGCAACGCGACGGCGCGATAGCGCCGTGATTTGCTGTGATCGATAACTATGTTTGTGGAAACATATTCTAGCAAGAAATGGCGGATCATCATTTCATAGGAGTAGTGTTGGATTGTGAGTGACTAAATTCAGCTTAAGCCTTGAGTATGAAGGTTTGTATTATTGAATAAGAGATATGTTGAAGTAGTAATAAGGAAAGAGAAAAATAAAAAGACAATTCAGAAAATAACATGCTTTGGGTTCTTGTTCAACTAGTCAATTCAAGTACATCATTCTAAGCACATGTTCTCATGGATCTCTCCTTGATGATATAGCCTAGTTACTCACTTATTGATTCCTCACACAAGCAATTCTCTCATACTAAAAGCTAAACCCAATTCCTTGTGTACTTAGTCATTTATATGAGGTTTTAGATCATGCAAATTCAGGCCATCAAACCCCAACCCTTCCTCTATTCCTAGTAGCAAGCATAGAAGGAGTAATCCCAAATCGGTTCCCTAATTTATAACAAACTTCCGTTCTGATTATAGAAAAGCAAAAAGCAAGCATGCATACAAGCTTAGATTGATGTTCAGAAAATGGGATTCAAGGAAAGAAGAAGAACATGTGGGAAATAACTTAAGATTATAATTTAAAGATGAAAAGTCTTACATGAAAACCAAAGCATAAGAAGAGAGATTAGCCTGTCATGCTTGGCTAAGAACCTGAATTACAAGCTTGGAAGCCCTCTCTCACTCTCCTAGATGATCCTCTACCTCTGAATTTTACAAAGTATCAAAAGATTTCCAAGATCCCAAAAGAAAATGACTAAAATCCTATTTATAGGCAAAAATCACGAGTTTGGGCTGTTCCGGGCGCTCAGGCGCCAATTCAGAGCGCCTGAGCGCCAATTCCATCCTGAAAATGAGCCTCTGGAAGGTAATTGGCGCCTAGGCGCCAATTAAGCACGCCTAGGCGCCAATTCCAGAACCCTGGAAAAAGCAATTGGCGCCTAGGCGCCAATGGAGCACGCCTAGGCGCTCTGACTCGCTGGAAAACCTTTTGATCTTCATTTTAACTCCTCTTTAAGCCTCGATTCAATTCTCCAAGCCTCTAGACCTTCCCTCTTCAGCTGATTCAACCTGAAACCTTGATGAACAAGCTTAGAAAATATCTTGAAACTTAAAGGTCAGTTTTGCACAAAGGCTCCAAAACAAGTGGAAATTGCCTAAGACTCCTAAACTCTAATAAAATGCAACTAAAGCCCTTATAAAACTACAAAATTACTAAACTAATGCATATGCACAAAAAAAAAGTAAAAATGCATGAGAATGCATGAAACATTACATGAGACACAAGGAAAAGACTCAAAACCTACAACGAAATGACCCTAAAAACACTACTAAATCCGGGTCATCACACCACTATACTCAACGACAGCTCGCCCTCGAGCGTCACTAAAATTAGCTTGCCCTCAAGCACAAAGAATTACTCCCAACACACATGCCAAAAGAGGGATACATTTTTAGAAAACCGGGGGATCAAGTAAATGTAGTTAGTTTCAAGAGAAAAATTCAACAATCAACTTCATGCTACTCTTAGATAAAGAAGAATTAGAGTCCATTATGAGAAGCATTTAGAGCTAACATCCTAGCATGAGACAATTGTTTAGTGCACTGAGCACAAAAGCAAGTTCATAGGTTCTGAGAATCATTCACTCAAGAGCAACTAAAATTGACAATGCATTATTCAATGAGACTTCAAAAGGGTTGTAACGTTGGTTAGGTAAAGCACAAGGTAGGTGGTCCCTAAGGAAGACTAAGGCTGCACAAAATTTGAGTGTGGTCCAATTTGGAATTCCGGAGCTTTCAAGTTATTGATACTTAGCACTCAAGTCTCTTAACCCCTTGTTATTTCAGATCATTTTTCCCTTTTTTTTTGGAACTCCACCACACCATGGAGTTCATTTTCTCTTTTGACTTTTTTCAACTTTTTTTCTTTGGGGCAAGAGACAATTGCACTTTTTATAAACTAGCTCCATCAAGAGTTAAGAACCACAACTCCCCATTGAATCCTCCAAACAACCAGCCCATTAAACATAGATACCAAGGAAATCTCCATAAGGCTCAAAAGGGTCAACTAGGGACAAAGATGTTATAAAACAATTTCTGAAGTACAAGAAAACCTACCAGTCTCAAGAATGCAAGTCTCCTAAAGCTACACTCAAGGACGCATGAAATGAAACACAGAACCAAGAAGTGCAAGTGAGTCAGGATCCTCCAGGGAAATTATATAGTGAAGGGTCAAAGATGGACCCTTGTGGACTCACATCAACTCTATCATCAAGACAACATTTAGAAGACCGAAGTCTCTCCCTCTCTTTCCCAAACATACAATCACTCCCCAAAAGAAAGCACAAAGTATCCACTTAAAAACATTTTCAAAACCAGCGTCATGTGAGTGAGCAAGACTTGGGAACATGTCATTTGGGTAAAGGGCATAAAGACCAAGGTACAAAAGACTCCATAAAAAAAAATGCATGATAAAAAAGATAAACAAAATCTATAAAAGAAAAATATGCTAAAAATGCATGGACTAAAACTCAGAGTAAGAAAAGAACCTCCTTTCAAGTGATTGAGTGCCTCCGAGTGCTCTCCACTTTGGCTTTTATTTCCTGAAAAACAAAACAGAAGATAAAACGTAAAACAGAAAAAAAAAAAACATGGGTTGTCTCCCATTTAGCCCTAAGTTTAAGTCTTAGGTAGACTAAACTTCAAACTCTTAACTCAAACAAAAAATCACAAACAATCCCCGGCAACGGCGCCAAAAACTTGTTGGTAAATCCGCAAGTGTACGAATCCACCCGGTTTTAAATATCGAACCACAGGGATTGTGAGTGACTAAATTCAGCTTAAGCCTTGAGTATGAAGGTTTGTATTATTGAATAAGAGATATGTTGAAGTAATAATAAGGAAAAGGAAATATAAAAAGACAATTCAGAAAATAACATGCTTTGGGTTCTTGTTCAACTAGTCAATTCAAGTACATCATTCTAAGCACATGTTCTCATGGATCTCTCCTTGATGATATAGCCTAGTTACTCACTTATTGATTCCTCACATAAGCAATTCTCTCATACTAAAAGCTAAGCCCAATTCCTTGTGTACTTAGTCATTTATATGAGGTTTTAGATCATGCAAATTCAGGCCATCAAACCCCAACCCTTCCTCTATTCCTAGTAGCAAGTATAGAAGGGGTAATCCCAAATCGGTTCCCTAATCTATTACAAACTTCCGTTCTGATTATAGAAAAGCAAAAAGCAAGCATGCATACAAGCTTAGATTGATGTTCAGAAAATGGGATTCAAGGAAAGAAGAAGAACATGTGGGAAAGAACTTAAGATTATAACTTAAAGATGAAAAGTCTTACATGAAAACCAAAGCATAAGAAGAGAGATTAGCCAAGCCATGCTTGGCTAAGAACCTGAATTACAAGCTTGGAAGCCCTCTCTCACTCTCCTAGATGATCCTCTACCTCTGAATTTTACAAAGTATCAAAAGATTTCCAAGATCCCAAAAGAAAATGACTAAAATCCTATTTATAGGCAAAAATCACGAGTTTGGGCTGTTCCGGGCGCTCAAGCGCCAATTCAGAGCGCCTGAGGGCCAATTCCATCCTGAAAATGCGTGCTGCACGCCTAGGCGCCAATTCCCGAACCCTGGAAAAAGCAATTGGCGCCTAGGCGCCAATGGAGCACGCCTAGGCGCTCTGACTCGCTGGAAAACCTTTTGATCTTCATTTTAACTCCTCTTTAAGCCTCCATTCAATTCTCCAAGCCTCTAGACCTTCCCTCTTCAGCTGATTCAACCTGAAACCTTGATGAACAAGCTTGGAAAATATCTTGAAACTTAAAGGTCAGTTTTGCACAAAGGCTCCAAAACAAGTGGAAATTGCCTAAGACTCCTAAACTCTAATAAAATGCAACTAAAGCCCTTATAAAACTACAAAATTACTAAACTAATGCAAATGCACAAATAAAAGTAAAAATGCATGAGAATGCATGAAACACTACATGAGATACAAGGAAAAGACTCAAAACCTACAACGAAATGACCCTAAAAACACTACTAAATCCGGGTCATCAAGTAGCAATGAGAAGTGTAAACAGTTAGTTTACTTTGCAGTAATAATAGCTTAACTGTTGCACATGTAAGGTACATTTGGGATTTGATTTGGGATAGAGTTAGTTTGTAATGGGGAATGGGCAGTTAGTTGTTAGAACCTTAGTTGTGAGAACCTACAACAGAATCGGTTATTCTGTTATATACTCTTGGAGCTACCTGTATCACTCATGATTTTGCTATATTGAATAACTCTCTCTCTATCCCTCTCTGTCTCTCTTTCCCTCTTTATTCCTAACATTGGTAAACAGAGCTTACGGTCCACGGTGGCTATGGCGGAAGCTACACGATTCCAGAGTGCGATCTGTGAAGCAGAGGAGAGGATCATGGCAGCCATAGATCCTTGTATTACACGACATCTACATGAATGGGAGCAGCGGTTTGAAATCCAAGTAAACGGGTTTCAAAAGGCGATGTATGGAATTGGTTTGCAGGTTACGGATTAGGCAGCGGCGCGGCAGAACCGAGGTGGCGGCAACGGAGATTATCGCGTTCCCAGTCGGTTGACTCGTTTGGATTTCCCTAGTTTCAATCGTGAGGATGTAGATTCTTGGATTGCGAAGTGTGATCGATTCTTCGCTTTGGACGGCACGCCTGAAGGGGAAAAGGTCACGACTGCAAGCATCGCGTTGGATGAAAATTCTTTCAGATGGTTCCAGAGTCTGGAACAGAGCACATTAGGAAGACTCTCATGGTTGATCTTTTCTGAAGCTTTGAGGATAAGGTTTGGTTCCGAATTTGATTCTTCCATCGAAGAACTCAAGAGGTTAGTATAGAAGGGAAGTCTTGACGAGTATCAGGAAGCTCTTGACAATCTGGCTTGTAGAACAGATTTGAATGAGGCGCAGAAGTTGCAGTGCTATTTAGGGGGACTCAACCCAGATTTATGCAATGGACTTAAATTGTTTGCCCCAAGAACCTTGTTGGAGGCAACGAGAATTGCAAGATTGCAGGAAAGGAGTCTGGATTGGATGCAAAAGCGATCAGGATTTGGTTCTGGTAATAGGACCCATGGTAATTGGTAAGAAAGGAAAACCAAACTATACCTTTCAGCGAAAATTAACCCCGAAAGAAATGGATGAACACAGGGCACAAAATTTGTGTTACTTCTGCCATGAAAAATATGCCCCTGGTCATGACTGCCCCCAAAGGAAGAAACTTCCAAGTTTTTGCCCTGGAGGTGGAAGAAAGTGAACAACTGGTTCTGGGGGAAGATGACTTGGAAGTGACTGAAGAAGAGGATGTCCCTACTGTATCTCTTAATGCTATACATGGAGAATCTCCACATCCTATGATGAGGATGACAGGATGGGTTGGACAAAGAAGGATTTGTGTGTTAGTTGATACTGGAAGTACACATAATTTTGTTAATTAAAGGCTGTGCCAAGAGGGTGTGGCAATTCTTCAGCCTTTACAACCTTTGAAAATAACTGTGGCTGAAGGGGTCTCTTACAAGGAACAGGCTGGTGTGAAGGCATTCAGTTGAAGATGCAAGGGTATAATTTCAAAATTAATGCAATTTCTATACCTTTGAGTAGTTTTGATTTAATTTTAGGGCTGCAATGGCTTAGACAGTGGGGTACTATTTTATGGGATTTTACCAATATGACATGGAATTTTACATGGGACAAACTGAAGTTAGATTACATACTGATAAGTTTGCACCGAATAAGGTAGTTTCTGCAGCAAAATTGAATCATATAATGGCAGAGGAAAAATTCTGTTTTATGCTACAATTTCTCACCTGTTCTGAGGATAAAGTCTGTTGTAATATCACTTCTGAAGAATTGGAAAATCAAGAAGTTTCAGCGCAGAAGGAATTGCTCTTGGAAGAATTTCAAGATGTCTTTGAGGAGCCTCAGCACCTTCCTCCTTTTAGAGGTTTGCATGATCACAGAATTGTTCTTAAGGAGGGCTCGAATCCTGTTTTCCTTCGACCCTATAGATACCCTCCTGCTTAAAATGATGTAATCGATAAGATGGTGAAGGAATTGCTGGATTCTGGGGTTATACAACCCATCTCTTCACCGGTTGCTTCTCCTGTGGTGTTAGTGAAGAAGAAGGATGGGAGTTGGCGGATGTGTGTAGACTTTCGAAGGCTGAATGCCTGAATGATATGACCATTAAAGCAAAATTCCCGATTCCCTTAGTGGAAGACTTGCTGGATGAATTAGGTGGAGCAAGGTTTTTTCAAAGTTGGATCTCAGGTCTAGCTATCATAAAATCTGCATGCTTAAATTGCCATGATTCTCCGATAGTTTGTGGAAACATATTCTAGCAGAAATGATGGATCATCATTGCATAGAAGTAGCAATGAGAATTCTAAGTAATTAGTTTACTTTGCAGTAATAATAGTTTAACTGTTGCACATGTAAGGTACATTTGGGATTTGAGTTGGAATAGAGTTAGTTGGTATTGGGGAATGGGCAGTTAGTTATTAGAACCTTAGTTGTGAGAACCTACAACAGAATCGGTTATTCTGTTATATACTCTTAGAGCTATCTGTATCACTCATTATTTTGCTATATTGAATAACTCTCTCTATCCCTCTGTCTCTCTTTCTCTCTCTTTCCCTCTTCATCCCTAACATTAACCTTGTTAGTTATGAAGATTATGTCGCCTTGACAAACTATGTGTCTTTGATTGTAAGAACTAAGAAGTCATGATGTTTTGAAGGTTCATAGATTTTCTGCTTGTCTGTTAGAAAGAAAATTTAAATTTTTGAATAGCTCAAGAGTTGATTGGAAAGGTACAATGTGGTTAAGCTTCTTCAATATTTAGTCGCTATGGTGATATAGTGCTTCAACAAAGGATTTTGTACAATATGTTTCTAGCTTTGGTAAATGTAATATTTCCTTTATGCATACAGCCTGTTTAAGATATTGCTCATTTTGATGTTTTTTTGTTTTTTGTGTGTAGTTTATCATGCCATACCTTCTAGGGTGGCATACCTTTGCAAACTCCGTAAACCCGGAGTATTCCAGTGGAGTGAATAATGCCAACCCAAGGTATGGAGGAGACTATGAATGGAACAGATAGGGATTTGATTTTTGCTTATGTTGCACCACCATCTCCCTGTTTTATATGCGTTAAAATCACACCATCCTGTTAGCTATATTAGAATTTTGAACTTTTGAGATAGTAAATGTTTAATAATTGCTTAAAACTCCCATTATGAGTTATTCGGTTATTCTTCTTTTCGGTTCTGGTATGTGATTATAGTAGCGTTCAGTACAGAGATAAGAACAGGGCATATGGGTTATGTTCTGTTTTTGTCAGGTAGGGATGTCCAAAAGATACTACCGACCGAAATTCAACTCACCCGATAAAACTGTCACATGAGAAATCAACTCCGAACAACCCGTAGTCACTAATCGATCAGTGGCGGGTCTGGTGTTTTGATGTTTTTAACCCGACAAAACCAATTATTTAGGGATGGCGATATAACCCGAACGCGTGTGTACCCGCTCGAACCTGGCCCAATTTGACTGGTAAAACCCGATATGATTGGGTTTGGGTTTGGTATTGGTGAAACCCGCACCCGAACCCGAACAATATATATGAAATTATGAAAATCTTATATGTACCATGTTAACAACTTAATTTGTTAATAATTTTGTTATATTTGAACAATTAGATACCATATATATTTTGCAAAAGATATAAAACGGTTTTTTCATAACAATATAAGTTACGTTTTGTGTAACACAAAAGTGTAAGTCTCTGCAGAGGTTAATTAAAATCTCCTCGGGTTTCCGGAAAGTAAACCCTATTGATATTACAGTTAAAAATTTCGGAATCAAACACATCCACACAAAAATACCTTAAGGGTCTTATTTGTGAGACCCAAGTTTTTAAGCTTAGAATAAATTATTAAATTTCCTATTCACAATTAGGTTTCAATGTATCGTGAAGGAAACCTGAACGAGTGTTTACCGAAGGGAATAAATTTATGAAGGAGAAAGTTCAGGAAAAGGCTAAGAATATTATTAAAGTCGATGTAAGTTATAGCGCTAGTCTTATTCGGCAAGAACGTTGGAATATGACTAATCTGTTCTAAAAGCACTATAGAAACAAATTTTAAAAATCTTTAGAGAATATAAGAATTTTTCTTATTCCTTTCCATGACAAGCGTTTCGACACGAAACCCTGTAATGTACGAACATCCGATTCCAATTCTTGAAAGTTTGCCGAAACTAGCTCAAGAACCTTTAAATAAACTGTCGATAAAGACTTTTCTATTCGGAGCATCAAACGAAGATTCCACACGTATTTCGATTGCTTTCGATGTTTCTAATCTTTCTTCAGAAGAAAGTTTTCTCATCTGACATCAACTCCAAAAAATAGTTTTTCAGGTAAAATCGATTCATACTGACTTTGGATCATTTGCTTTAATTCCAAGAAACATGTTTCTAGTTCTGAAATTATGTCGCCATAATCTATTTTAGAATTCACAGAGGAACGCGCAGGAAAAATCGGAATCGCGAAATAATCATTTTCCCTCACCTATAAATAGATAAAAAATCAAAATTTCAAACCCCATTGAACCCGCGAGCTTGGAGAGGAGAAATGGCAGAGAACTTTTCGCCAATTCTTGCCTTCTCGTTACCCCGTTCGTTGCTACACGTAGACCTCGAGGTACTGATGTTATTCCTTACCTCTGATCGTAAATTCGGTCGCTTTTCTCTATGTCTTTCTGTGCTCAAAGTTATGAGCTTTTGTAAAACTATCCAAATAAATTGATTTCTCTGTCAAAACATCTTCTCTACTAACCCAATAGCATGTTTATCCGATTACATTTCGCCAAATCTCGTCGAATCGTCGCATAGCTTCAATTCTGTTCAAATACCCATTTTCCGACTAAAGTGTCGCTCTTTGGACTGAAAACTTTCGACTGAGCTTAGTGCTAGTAGGATTAGTTGTCATAGACGTCATTAGGGACGACCCCATCCAATTTTTTTTTTTCAAAATTCCGACTTTGGATTTTCGAGCTTAAAACACTGACCAAAATACCCCTGCTTCAGTTTTCGATCCGTTAATTTTTTCGAGTTTTAATTTACTCAAGTTACGACTAATGATAACCTTGAAATCAAGTTTGATAGAAGAAAAAGCGCCAGAACACGTTTCCATGTGTCATGACCGAGAGCTCCTTCACACTATGTTTGGTTGTGCAGAGAAAGATAGATAAGAGAGACTAGAGAAGAGAGAAGTTGAGTAGAGAGAAATATGTGAGAGATAGAGTGGATTTATTGGGTTGTTTGGTATGGTAGAGATAAAGAAGAGAAATGAGAAATAATGATGTGGAAGAGAGAGAAAAAGTTGACTTTGGATTTAAAAATCAATTTTAAATGCAAAAAGTAAAACCGCCACTAAATGCAGTTACGAAAAAATAAAAATAAAAAAAGAGTGCCATCCGATTACTGTTCCTTTTCTCTCCAAATTGGAGAGACCCCATTTTGGGGTGGGTCCCATCTCAAAAGCCCCCTCCCTCCTCTCCCACACCAAACAAGGTTGGTTCTCCCTTCCTCCCTCTATATCTCTTCCTCTCATATCTCTCTACTCTAACTCTCCACAACCAAACAAAGCATAAGGGGGAGGAGAAAATTTCTCTTTTGCGAAAACTCTTCTTATCGCGTTAGGTTATCGTACTCGAGAGCTTATAATACTTCGTATAACGTTAGTAATTATTGTTTGGTTAGTTTTGAGTTGTTGTGATTGAATTCTGTGATTTTGCTCAAAGGTTCGTTTGGAGAACTTCTTGGAGCGGAAGGAGAGGATTGTGAAGGAACCTTGCTGGAACACAGTGGACGAATTAGAGGTGAGGGCTACTCACTGATTACTAGCAAATGCTTTAGGTGTCGACAAATTCGACTTGATTTATTGTTTATACTCTTGATTGTTGACTGAACTGGAAAATGTTTTCTGGAGGCTTCGACCGAGTGAACTGATTGAGACGTGTGTCTCCATTTTCTGGGGCTTCGGTCAACATTGGTGATTGAGATTTATTTATCGCTTTGGCTGTCGTTGATTGATTCACATGCTATGTGCTAATGGTTAATCTTAGGATGTGTTGATATATGTGTCATGATTGTTGGATTGTGCTAACTTGGTTGCACAATTATACATATATCTGTTGTACTCCCTTCACTCTAGATTCTACAATTGAAGGAGTACAACATATATATGTATAATTGCACAACCAAGTCAGCACAATTCAACAATCATGGCACATATATCACATACATCTTAAGATTTCTTCCGAGAATTGGAATTGGATGTTCCTACATTCCAGGGTTTCGTGTCGAAACGCTTGTCATGGAAAGGAATAAGATAAATTCTTATATTCCTCTGAAGATTTTTGAAATTCGTTTCTATAGTTCTTTAAGAGCAGATTAGTCATATACCAACGCTCTTGCCCTAGGCACAAGCAAATAAGACTCGCGCTATAACTTATATCGACTTTAATAATATTCTTAGCCTTTTTCCTGAACTTTCTCCTTCATAAATGTATTCCCTTCAGTAAAGACTCATTCAGAATTCCTTCACGATACATCGAAACCTAATCGTGAATAGGAAATTTAATTATTTATTCTAAGCTTAAAAACATGGGGCTCACAGGACTGGTCCTAACAAAGCGGATCTCTAGATCTAGGAGATAGAGAAGATTTATGGAGTGCTGCAGACCGCTAAAGAAGCCAAGGTGGGCATGGCTACATACTTGCTACTGGGAGATGCTGAATACTGGTGGAGGGGCGCCAGAGGGATCATGGAAGCTAACAATGAGCAAGTCAACTGGATCATTTTCCGTAATGCATTTATGGAGAAGTACTTTCCAACCAGCGCTCGAGATGAGAGGGAGGCACAATTTCTGACTCTTTGTCAGGGAGGCATGTCCATACCAGAGTATGCTTCTAAACTGGAGTCTTCGGCTAAGCATTTCCAGTTCTTCAACGATCATGTCGACGAACGCCACATGTGTAAGCGCTTTGTGAATGGACTGAGGCCCGATATTGAGGATTCAGTGAGGCCATTGGGGATCGTGCGATTCCAGTCATTGGTGGAGAAGGCCACAGGGGTGGAGCTGATAAATAACAAGAGGTTTAACATAGCTGGAACTAGGGGACCGATGAGGTCAGGTTCCCAGAGCTACCAAGGAAAATGAAAATTTTAGAGCCAGAAGTCGTATTAACGTCATGCGGAAAAGGGTTTACCCCAGGATTTCAGAAGTCCGTGAAGACTACTGCTGGAGGTGCAGGAAACCAGGCCGCGACCAAGGATGTGACCTGCTACAAGTGTGGGCAGCAAGGGCACTTTACTAATGCTTGCCTAGATGTTACAAGTGCAACCAACCGGGACACAACGCCAGTCAGTGTAGGGCACCCAAGACTGAGCCTTCTGTTAACACTGCAAGGGGAAAGCGCCCTGCTGCTAAGGCAAGAGTTTACACCATGGATGGTGAGGTAGCTGACGGGGTTGATGGTTTGATCAGGGGACAGTGCGAGATTACGGTAACCTCCTAACTGTACTCTTTGATTCCGGTGCAACGCATTCTTTTGTCTCTAAGGACTGCGTGTCAAGACTGAAATTACCTGTTACTGCTTTGAGTTTTGACCTTATGGTGACTACACCTACTAAAACCCTACTTGCTAATACTGCTTGTATGCACTGCTCTATAGTGTATAGAGATAGAACCTTTCATGCTAACCTAGTATGTTTATCCCTTAAGAACCTAGATGCCATCCTAGGGATGGATTGGTTATCACATTACCATTGTCTTTTGGACTGTAGCCGAAAGAAAATGGTGTTTCCTGACTCGGATCTTTTCGAGTACTTGTCTGCTAATCATATTAGTGTAACCTTCAACGAGGGATCCCAAGAGTATTCCTTACTACTGAGCCTAGAGGGTAGGGAGCACTCAGATGTCCGTAGAATTCCAGTTGTGCGAGATTTCACTGATGTCCTTCCGGGAGATGTACCTGGATTACCGCCTGTACGCGATGTGGAGTTTGCTATCGACATAGTACTTGGAACAGGACCGATCTCGATTGCAGCGTATCATGTGGCACCTCCAGAACTAATGGAGTTGAAGTCTATATTGGAGGATGTTTTGACAAAGTGATTCATTAGACCAAGTGTTTCACCGTGGGGAGCGCTAGTGTTGTTAGTGAAGAAGAAGGATGGGAAATCCAGATTGTGTGTGGATTATCGACAGCTCAACAAGGCAACCGTCAAGAACATATACCTGTTGCCGAGGATTGATGATTTGATGGATCAGCTCAGAGGGGCTGCTGTGGTTTCAAAGATTGAATTGAAGTCAGGATACCATCAGATTAGAGTGAAGACTGAGGACATATCGAAGACTTCTTTCAGAACCAGATATGGACACTATGAGTACCTAGTGATGCAATTCGGAGTGACAGATGCACCTCCTATTTTCACGCATTACATGAACAGAACATTCCATGCGTTCTTAGATCGGTTTGTAGTGGTGTTTATCGACAACATTCTGATCTACTCCAAGGATGATATGGAACATGAGGAACATCTACACCAAGTGTTGCAAGTGCTAAGGGATAAAAAGTTGTATGCAAACCCTTCCAAGTGTGAATTTTGGGTTGATGAAGTCAAATTCTTAGACCATGTTATCTCTAAGATGGAACTGTTGTAGATCCGGCGAAGGTAGACACCGTTCTAGGGTGGGAACTGCTGAAGACTGTGATTGAGATCAGGAGTTTTGTAGGCTTAGCTGGATATTATCACCGTTTCATCGAGAACTTTGCCAAGATTGTTGGACCTTTGACTCAACTTACAAGAAAGGATCAACCATTTGCATGGACAGACGCGAGCAAAACAAGTTTTCAGACTACGAAGGAACGTTGACAACATCACCTGTACTTATTCTACCGCAACCAGAAGAACCTTATGAAGTATATTGTGATGCTTCACATCAAGGATTGGGATGTGTGCGGTTGCCACATCGAAAGGTAGTGGCATATGCTTCAAGACAGTTCAAGACTCACGAGAAGAACTATCCGACTCACGATTTGGAGCTAGCTGCTATTGTTTTCTCATTGAAAATCAGGAGACATTATCTTTATAGATGTACTTTCAGTATATTCAGCGATCACAAGAGCTTGAAGTACTTATTTGATCAGAAGAAACTAAACATGAGACAACGTCGATTGTGATGCCCGGGGCCGACGAGGGCGGGGAGTGATCGCTGGTGCAGTGAGGCACATATAAGGAGCGGCTCTTGGCAGGCTTCTAGGCGGAGGGGCACATGAATGAACTGATTTCACACTCGAACAAGAGGTATTCCGAGACTATGTAGGGATGGACTATACAGTTGAGAAGGGCATAAAAGATTTGATTGTACTACCCATAACAACAAGATACATCTTCTTTTCGAGAGCCCAACTCATAAAAAACTCAATGGTTAAGTGTGCTTGCCTTGGAGCAATATTATGATGGGTGACCTCCTGGGAAGTTTTCCCGGAAAGTGCGTGAGTGAGGACAAAGCGCACTGAAATGAATCGTGTTGTTACCGTGAGGCCAGTTGTCAGATCGGGATGTTACAGTTGGTATCAGAGCCGACCTCTCCCAGTACGGTGTAGTTCGGGGACGAACCAAGCGGAAGCTGGTGGGCCTGTGACGCCCGGGGCCGACGAAGGCGGGGAGTGATCGCCGGTGCAGTGAGGCAGGGACAAGGAGCGACTCCTAGCAGGCTTCTAGGCGGAGGGGCACATGAATGAACCGATCTCACACCCGAACAAGAGGTATTCCGAGACTATGTAGGGATGGACTATACAGTTGAGGAGGACATAAAAGATTTGATTGTACTACCCATAACAGCAAGATACATCTTCTTTTCGGGAGCCCAACTCATAAAAAACTCCATGGTTAAGTGTGCTTGCCTTGGAGCAATATTATGATGGGTGACCTCCTGGGAAGTTTTCCCGGGAAGTGCGCGAGTGAGGACAAAGCGCAATGAAAAGACTCGTGTTGTTACCGTGAGGTCAGTCGTCAGATCAGGATGTTACATCGATGGATGAAGTTCATCAAGGACTATGAGTTCACTTTGCAATATCACCCAGGGAAAGCTAATGTATTTGCTCATGCTTTGAGTAGGAAGATGCATGTCTCATAAATGATTGTTAAAGAGTTGGAGCTACTTGAACAGTTTCGAGATTTGAGTTTGGGAGTGTCAGCGTCAGAGGGAAAGTTGAAGTTTTGCATGATCAGAATCGCCAGTGGTTTGATGGAAGAAATTCTAGAACAACAATTGCAAGATGAGTTTCTGCTAGAGAAGAGAAATCTGGTAACTCATGGCAAAGATCCAGAATTCAAATAGGAACCGACAACATTCTGCGATGCAAAGAAAGAGTTTGTGTACCGAAAAACCTTGAACCGAGAAGACTAATTATGGATGAAGGACACAAGAGCAAGCTGAGTATTCATCCGGGTATGACAAAGATGTATCAAGACTGGAAGATAAATTTCTGGTGGTCAGGAATGAAGAGACAAGTGGCTGAGTATGTGGGTGCATGTTTAACTTGTTTGAAAGCTAAGGTAGAGCATTAGAAACCTTCATCCATGCTACAGAGTTTAGACGTGCCAGTGTCGAAGTGGGATAGTATATCCAGGGATTTCATGGTGGTTTTGCTAAGGACTCAAAAGAAGTATGATTTGATTTGGATAATCGTAGACCGTTTGACTACTTACAATGTGGAGAGGTATGCTGAGATTTACATTGCTGGGATTGTACGACTGCATGGAGTACCAACTAGTATCGTGCGTGACAGAGACCCAAAGTTTACATCACATTTCTGGGGAGCTCTTCACGGGGATCTAGGAACAAAGCTGAGGATAAGTTCTGCTTATCATTCGCAGACCGATGGATAGACTGAGAGGACTATTCAGTCGTTAAAAGATTTATTGCGAGCTTGTGTACTGGACAACAAGGGAAGTTGGGATGATCTTTTACCACTGATTGAGTTTACCTACAACAACAGTTTTCATTCGAGCATAGGAATGGCACCGTGTGAAGCTTTATATGGACGGAAGTGTCGAACACCATTGTGTTGGTATCAAGATGAGGAGAATTTGTTGATTGGACTGGAACTTCTGCAACATACGACAGATAAAGTTAGACAGATCAGAGAGAAGATGAAGACTTCTCAGAGTAGACAGAAGATTTACGCCGATCAGCGACGCAGAACCCTAGAACTTCGACAAGAGATTGTATTTGGAAGGTTATTTGGAACCAAAACACGGGCGATGCTACGTGGGAGCTAAAGGAAAAGATCAAGGAGCAGTATCCGAAACTATTCGCCTAACCCTAAGTTTCTGATGTAACGGGAACGAAGATTGATCAAGTGTATACCGATTTGGATGGCTTTGTGAAGAAGAAATGTTGTTACTTTTGATTGTCTTGCATTTTGTCCAAAACAACCTGATGTCGAAGCAGATGCTATGACATCTGCCTATGTATGGCACATGACATCAGTCCATAAATTGGAGTGCTTATGTGTGCTCTGAAAATCTGGTAAAGATGTTATTGTGGTTACTTACGGTTTAAGTAGCTGTATTATAGTTGTTTAATGTGGGCTGGTTTAATTGTTGGAATAATCTCTGATTGAAGATGGATTCCTATTGTGTTATTGGTGATTGATATGTGAACGCAATCAACATTTATGGAAGATTGCGTTTTGATTTGTTGCTGTTGGACTACTGCTTCAGCCTTTGGAAACCCTATTGTTTCCGCTGAAGCTTATACATATTGAAGACCTAAAACATGATGATTACTCAAGCTATTGAGAGAAATAGATCAAGTGTCTTAGGGTGGTGATTTGTGCTAGTCCTTGTTTTCGTGGAAATCAAGATATTATATTTGGAACCAAAACACGGGCGATGCTACGTGGGAGCTAAAGGAAAAGATCAAGGAACAGTATCCGGAACTATTCGCTTAACCCTAAGTTTCGAGGACGAAACTTTCTTTTTGGAGTGTAGTTTTGTAAGACCCTAGTTTTTAGAATAAGTTAAATAATTAATTTCTTATTCACGCTTAGGTTTCCGATGTAACGTGAATGAAGATTGATCAAGTGTATACCGATTTGGATGGCTTTGTGAAGAAGAAATGTTGTTACTTTTGATTGTCTTGCATTTTGTCCAAAACAACCTAATGTCGAAGCAGATGTTGTGACATCTGCCTATGTGTAGCACATGACATCAGTCCATAAATTGGAGTGCTTATGTGTGCCCTGAAAATATGGTAAAGATGTTATTGTGGTTACTTACGGTTTAACTAGCTGTATTATGGTTGTTTAATGTGGGCTGGTTTAGTTTTTAACTGGTTACTAAAGTGACGCTCCGAAAGTCGGGGTGTTACAGGAATCAATGAGACTGTTGGGAATCACGCGGTTTCAAGCACTGCTGGAGAAAGCCACATAGGTAGAGATCATGAAGAACAAGAGAATCAATGAACCAGGCGTTGGGGAACCTATGAGGTTGAACTTCCAAGGTCAGGGAGGGTTTAACAAAGTTAAACAACTCCAGAAGAAACCATATCATCGACCATATGGTAAGGGATCTTCACCGAGGCAGTATAGGCCCTTAGCTGCTGCTTCTAGAGGACAAAGGAATCACAACGAGAATAGAGATGTTGTGTGCTAAAACTGTGGAAAGAATGGACATTATGCCTATATACGCTAGGAGAATAAGCCACGATGCTTCAACTGTCAAAGATTTGGGAATCTTGCGAAGGATTGCAAGGCGCCAAAGGATGAGCCGTCAGTGAATATAGAGATGTTGTGTGCTAAAACTGTGGAAAGAATGGACATTATGCCTATATATGCTAGGAGAATAAGCCACGATGCTTCAACTGTCAAAGACTTGGGAATCTTGCGAAGGATTGCAAGGCGCCAAAGGATGAGCCGTCAGTGAATACTTCCAAAGGAAAACGTTCAGCTGCAAAGGCAAGAGTGTACACATTGGAAGCCAAAAACGAGAGCTTGGGTGAAAAAAAAAGAGGATATAATTTCTTAAGTCACCTAGAAACATGCTTAGGAATGGCAATTGGAAAAATGCATGGTATGTATGCTTGAGTGAGTAATGACCCTCTTTTAGTCTTGTTTCTAGGGTCATTTCGTTGTAGGTTTTGAGTTTTTTTTTTTTTGTTGAGTCTCATGTAGTGTTTCATGCATTCTCATGCATTTTTATCTTTATCTGTGTTTTTGCTTTGTTTTGGTAATTTCCTAGTTTTATTAGGGCTTTATTTGCATTTTAGGTTAGTTTAAGAGTTTATTGAAAGTTCCACTTGTTTTGAGGGCCTTTGTGAAAAACTGACCTTCAAGTTTCTAGATATTTCCTAGCTTGTGCATTAAGTTTTTCAGGTTGAATCAGCTGAAGATGGAAGGTCTAGGGGTTTAAAGACTTGAAGGAGGCATTATAGTGGAGTACAAATGAAGTTCAAAGGGTTTTTGAGCGTGCCAATTAAACAATAGGTGTTGGTGCCAGATTTTGATGCTGACACTTGAGCGTCCTGGAAGAGCGCTTGAGCGCCCATTAGACAGAAAATTTCTGTTTTGAGGGCACTGAAGCATGCTTTTGCAGTGCTTGATCGCCCAGACTCAACCATTTTCTCATATTCTAATAAGTTAGAAGAAAGGGTTTTGGTTCCGGAGTTTGGGAGCTTTCTCCAAGTCCAATTTTTCAGGTTTTACCTTCCTTTTCTTGTATGGATTTCATGGCCATGTTTGGCTAAACCCCCTTGTGCTTTGAATTCTTTATAAGACTTTGGATGTTTTAGTTGTAATTCCTTTTCTATTCATGTGTTCTGAGTAAACCCTTGAATCTCACTCCTATGCTTTATCTTTTAAGCTTGAATACATGCTAGCTTTTTGCTTTTCTATAATCATAACGGAAGTTTCTAAAAAAAATTGAAACTTGATGTGGGATTACCTCTTCTATGCTTGCTACTAGGAATAGAGGAAGGGTTGAGGTTTGTTGGTCTGAATTGCATGCTTAGTGCTTCTAGCAAATCTTTAGGTTGTTAATGAATTGTGCCTATCTTTTGACTGAGAGGGTTTTCTATGCGAGGCATTGTTAGATGACTAGTTAGGCTAGAACATCAAGGAGAGACTCCGAACTTTGTGAGTAGGAAATGTTTGCTAAAACTAAATTAGTTGAGCAAGAACCAAAGGCATTCTCATCTCTGAATTTCACACGCTTTATTATTCGTTCACTTGTTCTTTTTACATAACTCAAGAAACAATCAACCTTTAAAACTGAATTTTACTTGTTTTCCAAACTTAAACTTGAATCTTAAACTGAATTCGCAATTCAATTCCCTGTGATTCGATAAATTAAAACCGAGTAGATTGTGTGCACTTGCAGATTGACCAACAATGAGTTTAAGAACCAAGAGGCTTAATGTGTAAAAGGATGTTTAAGAACATGCTTATGTATAGGAGGCTCTTCAAAAATTGACTATGTTAAAATGCATGAGAAGTTCTTGAACCTTAAGGGAAAAGGGGGGAAAGTTGCTAAGTTAATTTAGCTAATGAGCACCTTGTAATCTTTGGGACATATATTCACCATAGTGACCCAAAATTAGTGAAACAGGTTCCAAATGAAATTTAACTTGTGAAGCTAGATGCTGTGTGAATTTCAAGGTGTTTTGGTTCCTGGTATTGTCAGAATTTCAAGTGGAAGTTGGGAAAACTTCCTCCTCGAGTAAGCACTGTAGTCTGTACTGTTTTGGGTCAAACTCCTTGGGTATGAGTTCAAATTGCGTGGGACCACTTTTGTTTGAAAGATAATTTGAAGCGCTTCAGTCTGTAAAAGTTTCATAATTTTTGGATTGATGGTTCTATACAGTTTTGATTTTTAAGTATCCTGTTTCTGCTGTCTGCATTTCTGAAACAACTGTAGTGTGTGATTTTTAATTAATTCCACAAGGGTTCAAATGCTATGGAACTTGTATGGTTAGAAAGAAGACTTAAGGGTCTATCGTGAGAAAAATAATTATATTTTTGTGAGTTTTCTATGTGGTTGAAAACGAGTTGATTAGAGACTAAGTTAAGTACGCTTTGATTAATGTACACGTGGTTTGAGCACAGAAATGGACTAGCAATGAAAGAGCACAGAGGGAATCGAACAAGGTTAGGGAAATTTTCCATTTAATAATTATATATCATTAAGATGCCATGACTGTATGACGGGGTGTGCCCATGTTGGTTGATGCCTAGGGCAAGTTTGTATGCTAGTTTGTTCATAATGGGTGATAGACTTGTAGGATATTGATTACTATGATAGTTGTTGTTGAAGCATGCTTGAGTGTTTCAGATGCATGATTGTTTACTTATTTATTCAATTTGTACTTCCATTTCTTTATTTTCTTTTGTTTCAGTTATCTTTCATTTTCTTTTCCAAAACAATTAAATTTTACCAAAAATCTGAGTAAACAAATACCAATCTGATAGGAACTTGAATTTTTATCAGACTTGAAAAAATGCAGGCCAAGGTCTCTTTTGGCCATATAAAAGAAATTACATTTTTATTGACAGGGAGTTCTATAATTTTGTGCTGAGGTTTCCACTACTGGTCCATGACTCTTGAACTTGCATTGAGTAGTGTAAATTCCAGAGAACATCCTCTATTGAAGGGCGCTTACTAGGAACCTTGGAGAGACAGTTGATGGTAATCTGAACTGCAGTCCTCATTGATTCATATGCATAACTTCCCCTCAGGGAAGGATCAATTGCACTTCTTAGAAGTATTGATGCTGTGTCTGATGAACCTGTCTCTAGCTGAACACAGAATCGAAGATAATAAAAATAAATATAGCTTGCATGACAATTAACATTAGGAAATTTAATGATTTATCATGGAAAAATTTATTGTTATATATTGATGATACCTCGTCCTTGAGCTCTTGTACTTCACTGGAGGTTGCTATTTGTCTGCCTGTGATAACTTCAAGTAGAATTACACCCAGAAGATAAATATCTTCCTTTTCTGCACTATGTGTGCTGCATAACATATTGAACCTAGATTAAAGCATGCAGTGGAATTGGAATATATAACACAAGAAAAAGTTAATAAGCAGAGGAAACAGAAACATATACCTTTCTAAATTATCTTCCTTGGATGGCAAGGGAATGTTGTATCCACTAAGTTTTGCATTGAGACTATCATCCAACAGAATGTTGTGAATCTTTAAATTATTGCCAAATATGGCAGGAGTAATTTCTGTGTGCAAAAACTGGACTCCTCTTGCAATGCCTATGCTGATTGCCATTCTTTGGGGCCATTTCAGAATTTCTCTTTTTCTCCTATCTGTAGTGTTAAATAAAAACTCCTTAAGTTATTTATTCATATCTTTTTTTTTTTCTTTTGTTAATTTGTATTAAGTTCTGTGATTGTTGACTACTTACCTGTAAGTTGATCCCTGAGTGACACATTTGAGATGTACTCAAATACAATGAATACAGTGGTGGTGGATTGGGGAGGGTCCTGATGAGTAATGACAGAGTGTCCAACAACACTCACCATATGCCTATGTCTCAAATTGGGTAATATCTCTAAGTGCTGCATGATGCTGCTATTATAGGGCAAATCTCTGTGCTTTATTTTTGCACAATTAACCAGGACCACTGAGCCATCTCTGAGCCAACCTTTATATAGCTGTAAATAGGAATTATAGATATTAAATGCTGTGCCATGCGAGTAAAACTATTTATAAAGTTATCAGAAATTAATCCTTTAATTTTACCTGTCCCTGCGTTCCTTCTTCTATAAGATTTGATGCATCAAAGTTGTTTGTTGCATCTTCAATTTCCTCTGATGTAAAAATACGGTATGGTGGCAGTCCAATTGCAGCTAGCCTCGTTGTCTGTGGAACACGTCCTATTAATATATTCCGGCGCAGCGCAGGAGAAACCGGATTAATCTAAGATGTATTAATTGTATATGTCAAATGAAAAAGAATATAATGACGGCCTTACTTGCAACATTAACATTTGGTACTGCTGGAGAAAATTTATGAGCAACAAACGTTTGGGAGTTATGATATGATCTTTTTGCTTTAGACTTGTTGAAGATGAGTAGAAGCAGTAGTAGTAGTCCTGCAATTCCTACAAGCACAATTCCTCCTCCAATTAGACCAAGTAGTAGGCCTAATTTAATACCCGATTCCTTTTCCTTCGAATTGGAAGAAGGAGGCTTAACTGCTAAAGCTGGTGCTGCTTTTTTATTGCAATATGAAGGTGGACGTTGTTTTTGTTTCACACTTAACAAACAGTTCCCAGAGTATAGCACCTCGGCCTTTGAAGCAATAATACAGGATGGTAATTTTCCTACCAGAAGGTTGTGTGAGATATCTACAAATGTTAGTGCAGATGCAGGAGCACATGGCATAGATAGGTTACCACTTAGGTGGTTTGAAGACAAGTTTATTTGGTGAAGGGAAGGAAGAGAGAACAGAAAGGATGGGAAATGAGAACCTAGTTTGTTACCACCCAAGTTGAGCTCTTCAAGACAAGTGAGGGTTTCCAGATCTGGTGGAACACTTCCATTGAAGAGATTATCAGCCAAAACCAAACTGGTCAGATTTTTCAATTTCAAAGATGGGATTTCCCCGTGAATGAAATTTGAGCTCATGTTTAGCACTTGCAGAGAGGAGAAGCGGTTGATCTTTGCGGGTAAAGGACCCCACAAACCCAAGGACACCAATGACAACACCTTCAAATTTGAAAGCTTTGTGATCACAGTAAAGAAGGAATCAATTGAGAAGCTTCCTGAGAGTAAGGAAGTTTTGTTTCCTATAATAGTTAACTCTGTGACATGACCATTTGAGCAAACTATCTTCAGGGAAGGTGAGGGAGGGAGGAAGCAGAAATTTGTCCATTCTTGAAGACCTTGAGGATATTCAAGAAATTTCTGTACTTGGAAAAGAATTCTATTCTCAGTTGTCGTTAGCTGCTGTGCAATTGAAGTAGTAGGAGCAAGCACCAGAATCAGAAGAATGATTGCAGGAATCAACCAAATATTCCACAATTTCTTCATATTCGATCTTATTGCATGGAAATGAATTGAACTGTGATTGACTGTTTGAAATTTGAATCTAATAATATGGAGCAGGTGGGAGAGAACCTAAGTTTTTGTAACATGGGTGAGATCTGTAAATGAGGAGATGTAACATGCCTTGCTGCGTGATTTTTCTTTTTTAGTGATTTCAAGTATCTCCACATGATGTAATTCTGATGTAATTCTGATTGAGTGAATAACATACACATCATGTTGAAGTTAACTTTTTTAATAAGAGTTTTTTTCATCTATGAAACTCATATGAGATGCATTGCAAAAGAGAAAATCAAACATGTATCATTTAAACCTACTGCCACACTAATTTTATCATTAATAAATTAGTTAATAATTGAACTGTAAATTGGTTTAGGTGGAAGGAAAGAGTTTATCAATGTTTCTAGTTTTGTGCGTGCTACTGCAAGTGGGTTTGTGTCGGTGAATGGATGAGTGAGTACGTGTAAACTAAAGGTAAGCTATCCTGCACACACCAATAATGTTTGACTTACCTCTTCTTTCCGCTTCCACCTCAATTGAATAAGGGAAAAGAAAATAAAGTGATATAATATATAATGTGATAGAAAATGTAGGAAGAGATACACAGTAAAATTTGATGTAATATGTGAAGTGTGAGTGAATATTACTCTAGACACACATCCCATTCTCGGTTTAAATGCGTACGTCACACTCACACAAATTTTAACCATTTCCACCTAATCCTCTTATTCAATATTATCGACAACCTGTCATGGAGATTCAAATACGGACATGATCTAGTATTAATTGGTTGGTTACCCTTAATTGCATGCTAACAATAATGTAGAGCATTTGGATTAATGTTTTGTCACAATTAATGCGATCGCTATCATAATTACTGAGTCAATTTTGGATGCTGAATTCGCAAATCTCTGAGCATCTTGACTTTGAACTGTTATGTTAATATTTTATTTTATTGAAATAGGGAATGCATGGAAGAGTTTGTACGGGAAGAGTTTGTTGGATAAGTAATGTAGAAATTGGTAAGTTTTGGAATCTTATGATGTAATGTATAATTTCAGTCTCGGACATTTAGGTAAATTTTAAGAGGTATGTCACATACGAATTGAGCGAAATGGAGGGTAAAATAGTCAGGATTCAAAAAGTAGCTAATTTTTTTAGTACATTGGAAAGATAAATTACACTCGGAATTGATCTCTGGACCTTCCCCAACCCAACTCATATGTCTTAGCTCTTACAACTTGAGCTATCATATGGGGACTGAAGTAGCTAATTTACTAACAAATAACATTTACATATAAATAAAATAAAATAAAATTACAATTTCAAAAATAGTATGAAAATAGCCATGAATGTATTCATATTTGTTGGTTTTTTAAAATTTTCGCGCGCATGCAATTAAGAGGAAATGTACTGTATCCCTCAAGTAATATGAATTATAATAGTTTCATGATCTGTTTGATTACAATTTTTGAAAACGGTTTCCTATTTTAAAACTAGTTTTCGTTTTTTTTAGAGAACAAAAGAGTTTATTAATAAACAAAAGAAAGGTAAAATCTCCAAACAAAAGAGACGAAACCAAGAAACTGCAAAAACACGCAACAAAAAAAAACCCACAACCCAACCACTAGAAAACCCTCTAAAATTCTAAAAGACTCAAAAGCCGCCCTAAACCAAACAACAAGAGCCCCAAAAGCCACCAAAACAACAAAGCTACACAAGACCGCTAAGAACCCGGTGGTCAATTTGCTCTAAGGAACTCACCTAGACCAGGAATGGCCTCCTCATCGTTGTCGGATAACTCCAAACCCGCACGTTTTCCCAAAAGTCAAACCTTCTTCGCACGTGTAAAATAGGGACTATAGGGAGAGAGAGGACATGTCGGTGGAGGGACACTCGCAACATCCACACATAGAGACTTAGGCCGACCTCTAGGCCTACGAGAAGGCTCCTCGGAACCACGCTTCGCCTTTAGTTTCTTCTTTGGCCGACCGTGAGACCGGGGTCTCGGAGGAGAAAACTCTAAAATATGATCCCCCAAGTACAAACAGCCTCCACCCTCTCTAACTCCGTAGAACTTGAGCAACATCCCACTTCAAATCTAGAATGTGAAAAGGAAGGAGAACCTTCCAACAAATATGTAGAAGAGATAGGAACAAGGGATACACCCTCTATTCCTGATGAGGATGAACATATTGTTAAACCATCCTCTGGTCAAAAGAAGTCGGGTGTTAAACTATCCTCTAGATCTGCAGTTTCTAATTCGGAAATTGTTGTTCCTTTGTCATGATTGTCTACATTTTAGCTAATGTACTTTGTGTGCCAAGATCTGGGACAAGATGTTGTAACATCGTGATGTGACATTTGTCCCTGAGAACGTGATGTGTGTTTGGCTGTTTTGTTCTAGAAGCTTTGGATTGATTTCGTGATAATCAAGTTAGGGTTATTCAAGAAGCTTATGTGTGCCGCTCAAGGAATATATCAAGTGTTGAGTGGATTTGATTTGAAGTTATTTGTGGAGGTTTTTTTTCTGTTACTCAAATCTTATGTGATAAGATTTGTTGCAGATTTGTTGCTAATTTTAAAAGGAAAAACTTCCTGTTTTTGTGTGGACTCTTTCATCTTTCAAGCCCATCGAAGACAAGGCCTCAAGGACTGCTATTTGTAAAGATACAAGACCTAGCTGCTCGGTGTGCTTCGAATGAGTGATTAGGATTTTATTATGAGTTCATACTTGTTGTTCTCTCAACAACTTTATGTTGTTGTTTTAGCTGAGAGTTGTTTGTGTTAGTTGTATGATCTTGAGATCTCTCTTTGCTCTTTGTTGTAAGAGATCAATCATTTTGGCAGTGATTGTGTGAGAAAGTGAGAGTTGGCTCTCATACTTAGGGGGATGACTAAGTAATAACCAAGGGTAGTGTTAGGTAGAAAAGGCAGTGAACGGGGGCTGTTCAGTTAAGACCTTTTGTGTACTTGTTTCTCTATAATAGTGAATAATCTTTCTCGGGTGAAAACCCTCTAGACATAGGTGATATTGTACCGAACTGGGTTACCAATCTCTAGTGTTTATTTTGTTATTTCTTTTCATGAACTTTCATATCTGAACATTGTTATATGTATTATCTTGTACAAGATGTCTTAGAGATCCAGTAGAACATATGTCTTACGGTTGCCAGAATTTTAATTGACATCAGAGCAGACACCCTGTTGTGTTTTGGGTGAGCTCCAGGGAACTACTATTCTGGTGATATGGACAACGACAAGGATGTGGGGTCGATTCATAGGCCACCAATGCTTGATGGGACAAATTATGATTACTGGAAGACACGCATGATTGCTTTTCTTAGATCAATTGACAGCAAGACCTGGAAATCATTGTTTTCCAAGAATCAGTGAAAACAGATAGTCACCGTTATCTAAGGAACCAAATCACGTACTCTTGGGGTACTTGCAAAAGACACTACTTATGGACAAGTAAACAAACTTAACACCCCTTATTTACAAGAAGATACATGATGAGTTTTGAACAAGACAAAAAGTAGGAGGAAGAAATGTGTTGTTATGTGATTTTATGTACAATTTCGGGAGTTATACCGCCGAGACAATGTAGAAGCAGAAACAACTCAATAAAACCTACAACTTTGTTTAAAGGATAATACAACCTACTATTGATATTATTAAGATCTAAAATATAACATTCCTCAACCTCATCCTTCTGAATCAGTGAATGAATGACTTTAAGGCAGACTTAGCTGTTGTACTGAAGCCCCATGAGCTAAAATTGGTTGGTTACTTCTTATATTAGCATATAAAGCACATCCTCTAGCAAAAACAGTTGTGAATTAGTTTGGATGCTGCATAGTAAAAATACAAGTTTGTAAGAAAACTGGAGTTTGGAAATACTAGAGATACTGTTTGTTGAAGGCGCCCAAGTTAATTACTGTATGGAACTAAAATTACTTGTCTTCTTTTCCTTTTCCCTTTATGTTCCAAGCAGTAAAAATTAAGTCATTAGCAATACTTTTTACTAGACTAAGACCCGCGTGTTGCGCGGGCAGATACAATTGAGAGGTAATAATGTTCTATATACAAAGAAAAATAAAACTGATTATAAAGCAAACTTTTGTCCTTTTAAAATGTGACCGTGAGTGAAGGGATATCATTTTCACCTTAGTTCAGCTTCATAGACGATCCTCCTAGGGACAACAATGTTAATTATTGGCTCAGCTACTAATCACCAGCAGCGTAAACTTCATATAAAATCATTGATTGTAATGAAACTAATTTTATGAAATTCATTATAATGAAATTGTACCTTTTGAGAGCAGCAAGCGAGAATCCTGTTTTTGCACCAGCAATAGGCGATTCAGTTTCCCATTGTTAGGAAATCCAATGTACTTTGAGATAGTGGGAAGGTGGGATCATGTTTCCAACGACGACAATGCGAGATCTTCTTTCTTGATGGCAATAACAACAATCTCATTCTATTGGCGTTCAATGACAGGAAGAGTGGTAAAGGGATGGTATTCAGTAACACTACTAGAAATGTGTTTTTTTCCTGCGCATTTTTTGGCAATTTTTATTCGCAGGTATTTCCTGCGAATTTTGCTGTGATTTGGGTGTTTTTACCTGCGAATACAGTCTTTGAAGAAAAATTCGCAGGTAATTATAAAATTTCTTGCAAACTTACCTACGGACTGCGATTCGCAGCTAGATTTGAATATTTGCTGCGAATTTATTGACGTCCTTAAATTCGCAGGAATATATTCGCAAAAAACATCGCAGCAAAACTTGAAATTTCTAAGCAATTTTCGCAGGAAACAATAATTTAATATTCTAAGCAATTTTCGCAGGAAACCCTTATATATTATATATTAAAATGTATTAAATAATAATATATTAAAAGTCTCAGATTCCGATCTCGTTCACAATCTCGCTTCTCATTTCGTTCTCGTTCACGATCCCGATTTCTCTTCTAGGGTTCCTGCTTCCCTGCGCCGTTCAACTTCTCGTCCTCCGCCGCCGCCACCGCCACCGCCACCGCCACTGCTTCATCGCGTGCCTCTTCCAGCCGCCATCGCTCGCACCTCTTCCTCTGTTCTTGTTCGAAAAAAAAAGTATTAGACAATTAATATGATGTACCATTTGATTACTATTATTATGTGTCAATATTATTCCACCCTTGTCTATTTTTTTAAAAAAAATCTCAATTTTCAACATAAAATCTGGGCATTAAAAAAAAAATTACCTTTACAAATTTCCTGCGAATTTATTGGGGAAAATTTTCTTACCTGCGAATTTTCCTGCGATATTTGCGGCGCATTTTGAGGTGAAAATCGCAGAAAATGTCGCAGGTATTTCCTGCGATTTTTGCAGCGCATTTGGAAGGGAGAATCGCAAGAAATGTCGCAGGAAATTTCCTGCGATTTTTGAAAATCGCAGCAACAATTATCCACGAAGGTATTAGCTGGGTATTGAAAATTCGCGAAAAATTTCGCAGGAAACGTGTTTCCTGCGAATTTTTGAGCTAAATTCGCAGGAAAATGCGCAGGAAATAGCTGAATTTCTAGTAGTGTAAGATATTGATTCCACCTTCAAAGCAACTTAAATCAGAGGAAGATTTAAGAAATCAAATTCATGCCTTGAATGAGTCATTACAAAGACAAAATGAGTCACTTGAAAGGCAAAATGAGTTATTGCAAAGACAAGAGCAAGACAAATTAGAGATGAAAAAAGAGTTGAATGAGACAAAAAGTCAATTAGCGGCTTTAATGCAACATCTAGGATTTGCTGGATCTTGTTCTCATCCACCTCCATCACCTCAACATAGCCATGAAGATGAAGATGAAAATTATGATGATTATTATGCTTCATTTTAATATGTTACTCATTTTCTTTGCTTTTAAGTATTAGACAATTAAGTTTTCTCACATTAAATATGATGTAGACAATTAATATGATGTACTTCATTTTACTTTGCTTTTAATTAAGTATTAGACAATTGCTTATCGAAAAAAAAAGTATTAGACAATTAATATGATGTACCATTTGATTACTATTATTATGTGTCAATATTATTCCACCCTTGTCTATTTTTTAAAAAAAATCTCAATTTTCAACATAAAATCTGGGCATTAAAAAAAAATTACCTTTACAAATTTCCTGCGAATTTATTGGGGAAAATTTTCTTACCTGCGAATTTTCCTGCGATATTTGCGGCGCATTTTGAGGTGAAAATGTCGCAGGTATTTCCTGCGATTTTTGCAGCGCATTTGGAAGGGAGAATCGCAGGAAATGTCGCAGGAAATTTCCTGCGATTTTTGAAAATCGCAGCAACAATTATCCACGAAGGTATTAGCTGGGTATTGAAAATTCGCGAAAAATTTCGCATTTCCTGCGAATTTTTGACCTAAATTCGCAGGAAAATGCGCAGGAAATAGCTGAATTTCTAGTAGTGTAATGGGATCGAACATATTATATACAACAAAAATGAAGGAAAGAAAGATGGAGGTGATGAATGTCATGGATGAAATTTAAAAATGAATTTGCAGCTCAAATCAGGGGAACACAACTCACATCAATATGGGGCTGCACTTCATGATTCATTAGCTGCTAGTTATATGTTCCAAAACATCAGCAAGATGCACCCGAGGTAGAGGAGAATTTTGATGATGAATTATAATTGTTGTTCATTTAAAACTGATTTTGACCTTTCACATGTCCGACTGACGTTGGGTTTGGCCATGTAAGAAGAGCAACAGCCTTGTGAAGATGTTGTGAGGACTGAGAAACGTTATATTTAGTGAGGTATTTATGAGTTTTGAACGGTTTAGAAAATAGTAGTATTATAATATGAATGGATGCTGAAACTTGAAGGTTACAGAAGATGAAATGCAGCTTGATAAAATGTTTACTACAAAATGGTTGAAGATGACACATCGGATAAATTGCTGATGTGGATAGCTTTGTAAAGAGTAAAAAAGTGAGGTGTCAAAGTCTTGCGCTTCAGGATTTATATATTATAATAGAATAGATAGATAGATAGATATATTTCTCTCTCTGTAGAACTAATATTTTGTTTTCTTCTTGTTAGTTTTCAGTCAAGCATTATATTTTGACTTAATTAAGCTTTTCGTCCCTATCCTTTTCCATAAATATGGTTTTCGTCCCTCGTCGGAGCAAGACGTGGTATTGGTCCCTATCTTTTGCCAAAATAATTGGTTTTAGTCCCTTCGGCCGTTTGGGTCAACGCCGGAGCTCCGCCGGCCCATGTGACACCCCATGTGGCTGTGCCATGTCAATTAATGAGCCATGTTGGATTCTTTTTTTGTTTTTCATTTAAAAAAAATAATTAAGACACATTTAATTAACAGCTTAAATAAATTTAGACAAGATGGCAATTGTCCATTTTACCTCTGTTCAAAAAATTAATCCCATCAAGATCCACCCATCATCATGTTCATCATCTGAACATAAAGATTTCTCTCAGCACGAAAACAAAATTTTTAGAAACCCCAAACACAATTTCCAACCCTCTTCAAACCCATCACACCCAACCATAAAACACCGGTCTCCATTTCCAGAACAATGATGGAGAAATTACAAAGCTTCCTCCCTTCTGCCTCCATTGTTCTTTTTAGGCTTAAATACTCTTTTGATCCTTAAAATTGTAAAGGGAATCAAATCTGATCCCTGTAAAATTTTCACATCAAATTAGGTCCCTAAAATTGTTTTTTTAATCTAATTAAATCATTTTGCTCAATTTTGACTAGTCAACGGTCCAGTGGAAAGCCTAGTCAGCTAAGGATGGCCACATGGATTTTTTTCACATCAATTTTAGTCCTTTAAAAAATATTTTAATCAATTTTAGTCCTTGTTTATCCACCTTCCTCTTCCACCTTCTTCCTCCATAACTCAAATCCTTAAATCTAGAAATTCAAAACCCTAAAAAAACTATATGTTCATCACATTCACCTTGTTCTTCCTTTTGAATTTATGGGATTTGAGTTATAGAGGAAGAGGAAGAAGGTGGAAGAGGAAGAAGATGAAGGTGGAAGAGGAAGAAGATGAAGGTGGAAGAACAGGGGCTAAAATTGATTAAAATACTTTTCAAGGGACTAAAATTGATGTGAAAAAGTCCACGTGGCCGTCCTTAGCTGACTAAGCTTGCCACTGGACCGTTGACCGGTCAAAATTGAGCAAAAGGAGTTAATTAGATTAAAAAAACAATTTTTGGGACCCAATTTGATGCGAAAATTTTACAAGAACCAGATTTGATTCCCTTTACAATTTCAAGGACCAAAGCGTTATTTAAGACTTCTTTTTATTTCTTAACAATTTAACCATTTTCATCAAAAGGGGAGAGAACTGAACCCTAATCCCAACCCAGATGCAAACCCCCAAATTCGAAAAACCCTAACCCAGATCGTAGAGAGCGTGAAGAGGAAGAGATCGAGACAATGGAAACCTTAACCTTGTTCTCTATACAAAATCGAAAATCATTAACTTTGCTTGGTCGATCAATTGTTGAATCTTGCGCCAGAGCCACCAATTCGGGCTCAAGATTCAGAACCGAGAGTTGAGTGAAGGCATGCACCGGGAGGTCCATCATGGGTTCCGAAATTGAGATCTATGGAGTCAACTCCATAGCTTTTTGGAAAAACAGAGGTGTTGTGGAGTGGTACCGGAGAAAGGAAAGGATGGTGTTTGAGGTGGAAAGCTCGAGATAGAGATGTGGAAACCTTGAGTTTGAGAGTGTAGGGAAGATCTGGAGATTTTGTGAAAAATAGGGGAAAGGGGAAGAATAATGGTATTGGGTTTTGGTGTTTAAGAAAACACTAATGGATGATGATGATGAACAAATTAATTTTTTGATTTTTCTTGTTGGAAGGATGGTGCATTAATTTTTTGATTTTTCTTAAACACTAATGGATGATGATGATGAACAATAATTAAACTTGTCTAAATTTATTTTAAGCTGTTAATTAAAAGTGTCTTAATTATTTTTTTATATGAAAAACAAAAGAAAAATCCAACATGGCTCATTAATTGACATGGCAAAGCCACATGGGGTGCCACATGGGCTGGCGGAGATCCGGCGTTGACCCAAACGGCCGGAGGGACTAAAACCAATCATTTTGGCAAAAGATAGGGACCAATACCACGTCTTGCTCCGGCGAGGGACGAAAGCCATATTTATGGAAAAGGTTAGGGACAAAAAGCTTAATTTAGCCTTATATTTTCATTGGAGGAATAAGGACAGATGTGATTTCAATCCGGAATTTGACATGGACAGAGACTATTTGGACCATCCTCATTTACTATTCACACCATCCCTTTAAGTGTAAAAATACATTTATACCCCCAAATATTTAAAACAAAATACTACTTCAATTTACAAACAAAAAAAAAACTAATCTCACCATCTCCCTCTCTCATTCTCACGCTAGCCTTCTCCCAATTGAAAAAAAACCCTAGCCTCCCACCACCATACTCACTGTATCACGAAGGAGAAGAAAGAAAGAGGAAGAAGGAAAAAGACGAAGGAGCAAAGGAACACAAGAAAGGAGGAAGAAGAAGAAGAAGAAAGAAGGAGCAAAGGAACAAGAAAGGAGGAAGAAGAAGAAAGAAACCGTTATTTAAATTACAGTAACTTCCGCTATCTTAATAGCGGAAGTTACCGCTACCTTGATAGCGGACGTTACAGCTATTTTGATTGCGGAAGTTACCGCTTCTAAGATAGCGGAAGCTACCGCTATTAAGATAGCGGAAGTTACCGCTACTAAGATAGCGGTAGCAATAAAACGTCCGCAGTTTAAATGGCGGAACGAACCAGAACCCACATATTCTACCCAGATTTACGCGAAAAAACCGTAAAAATCCCAAAATCTCACCTATTTTGAGCTTCTATTTTTCTCTTGATCTCACCCACTTATCTTCTACACTGATTTGGAGCTTCAAATACCTCTAAGGTGTGTGATGTGTTTAGAAGATGAAATAGGGATGGGGGAAGATGAGAGTGGAAGAGGAAGAAGGAAGAAGAATGTGAGGTTGGGAGAGTATTTTCTTTACTACTTTGTATGTTTTCTATGTTGGGGTTATTTTTGGGATTAAAAAAAAGGGGATGGTGTGGATAGTAAAGGGGGATGGTACAAATAGTCTTAGCCTTTGACATGAGAATAGAAGGGAGAGGGAAGTTTACTAACTATTCCACTGTTTAGAAAAAACATTTTGCATTGCGTATTACTCCATGTAGACTTGAATATTACAAAACCTCAAACTTGTGAGGTAAATGCTCCACAATAGTCTAATGGAAAGCTATAAAACAAGAAAGCCTTTTTTATCTTGGGAATGGGAAGCATTACAATTTCTTTCTCTCTCTCTCTCTCTCTCTCATAAGTGACTAGTGTTAGGGTATCAGAAAGGGCAGCTATACACAAGGAAGTCACTCAACAGGAATAGCAGAAAAAGAAAAAAAGAAAATAATAAAGGTGGGGTGCTACGTGAAGCCAAAATGCACTTTATTGAAACTTGCCTGGGCGTACAAATGCTCATCAAACATAGTAACAGCACAAGGCCCTGATGTAGAAGCCCATCCATGCTGGTTAGAATCATAACCAGGTCTAGGGTCTTCAAAGCTTCCATCCACATGATAATCTACAGGGTTTTTATGCGGGTTGATCTCTGCTGCAGTTGGTTGCAACTTCAAATTATTCAATAAATTGAAATTGTAAGGCAGGTACGGAATCTGCCCACTCAATTGTAGTCTAAGAGGAGCAGTACTACTCATGTCAATGAGGACACAATTTTCTTGCCCGGAGGTAGAAATCTCAAGTTTGCTACTTGAGCCGAGATAACTCGCATAACTCCCAAATGATGAACTTGCAGATCCCTCTACATCTCTGAGAAATATCCAAATAAATGGTGTTACAAATGTTTAACTAAAAAATATCAATTCAGTATCTATAAAACATTGCCATGTCTAGAAGAGAAAATGTTGGTTGCTAATCATTTCAATCAAACATTCTTCAATGATACATCCTTGCATTGCAATGAAACAGGTTATGCAGACTGAGAAGATTGTGGAAGAACAAGTATTGAAGCATTGAATATATTTCTACTTTAGATAAATAACTCACTTGTAGAGAAACAAGTTTGAGTCCTCGGGTAAAACTATATTTTGGCTGTCTCCATTAGCAATCCACGAGAGAGGTTGGAGATGCTGGTCTACACTCATTCTGAAGGGATTACTCATTTCATTGAACTGGAAGGTAAAGATATTAGTCACAACTCTTTAGTGAATACAATAGAAACAAATTTTACAAGAGAAAGTTAGTTACAAACTAAACAATTCTTTACCTGGCTATTGCATTGTAGGGTCACCAGTTGTTGTTGCTTTTTTATATTTTCCTGCCACATCAGTCAGATTTTAGACATAAAATAGTGTCAACTGTCAAACACCTTAAATGATGCATTATTGGAGGGCAGTGAATTGAACTGTATTTATGCTGCTTCTTTTTCCAGTCTACTCCTTAACAATTGAGTAGCTGTTTTTCCTTATCATTATTAAAACTGCGATGCATGCTTCATTGACAACTATCAGGGTTTGCATTGTATACCTTCCCTGATTCCTTTGACACAAACTATAATCTAGCAAGAATATCAGATCCTTTTAGCAAATACAACGACAACCACCACCACAACAACAGCAAATAAGTCCTTATCCCACTAGATGAGGTTGGCTATATGGATCACTTGACGGCATTACGCTCGATCAAAAACCAGATTTTGTAGAACATTATTGGCCACAAGGTGGCATTTAAATTTTAATTACATCTTCCAACGTCCTTTTTGGCCCCTTTCTACCCTTTTTCTCAAGACTACGAACCATGTTATCAACCCGTCTCACTAGTGACTTCCAATGTCTTCTTTGTACTTGTCTGAAACACCGTAACCAATTTCCGGCATCTTTCCTTCAATAAATGTCATAGAACTCGTCCAAGAACTGATATTATTTCTATGATAGAACCCTAATTCCCAATTTGGGAATCAGAGAAGATCCAGGAAGAGATACCAAACACCCTCCCAAAACCCTAAGAGAGACCCAACGCTCTAAACCCTAATTTCCAAAGTGAATACAAAGACACTCAATAGTCTCTCTAACTCACTTATTTATACTCACTCTCCAATTATGCTAAACCTAATAAAATATAATATAAAATCTAATGCTAACTGGATAAAAGGTACTAATAATAAAACTTAATACTAACTAGCAAACCACGTGTACCTATCAAAATGCCTCACCAATATCTCCTCTGACATGATCATTGGGTATTTTGTCCTTGTCCGAATAACCTTAACCGATTTTTTCGCCATCTTCCCCTCACTAAATGCCACACCAATATTCCCTGCGATATGATAACTACGTATTTTAGGCTTTCTTGTGTGATGACTCATCCATCTTAATATTTTCATTTTTCCTAATCACAAACTTCCCCATATCGTCCTGTTAAAGCTCAACATTCACGACCATAGACAATAGCAGGTCTTATAGAGGTTCGACAAAAATTTCCTTTGAGATTGGTAGTATTTTGTAGTCACAGATAGCTCCTGATGTTTTTCTCCACTTTAACCACCCAGCTTGAATTCTGTAAGTAACATCTTTGTCAATTTTCCCATTATTTTGTATCATATATCTCAGGTCCTTAAACTATAAAACATGTGGTATGATGTCTTTCCAATCATTACTTCCAAATTACTTCAAACATCAATGCATATAGTCTGTCTTACTCCTTCTTAAGTGAAACCCCACAGATTCCTTAGTCTTTCTCCAAACCTCAAGTTTAGAATTAATCGCTATCCATACTTTTTCAATTATAACTATATCATCCACAAACATCATGGAGTTAGGAATGCCCTTTTGCATATCTACTTTCATCAAATAATTTAACATCTTGAATATAAGATCCCAATATGACGAAAAAATTTTCTAGTATGGATCATAAAAAAATAATCAACTACCTTCAGATCTGTGATGCGAAACTGAACCATATAAACATTATCCTTTGCAAAGAAGATCAAGTACAGGATAGTGTAATTGATAGGAATAGGACAGTGATAGTTATGGCTGATAGAGTTTGTTATTGTAATAGTAGTTAACTAAACTAAAGTGGGAATGGGTTAGTGAGTTATATCTTAATAGAGTATAAAAAGGGATAGGGTACTCATGGTAGGTAGCAAATTTTCGAGACTGGGAGCTCTAGGGAGAGAAATGGTTCTCTCAAAAATCCAGAGACTAATTCTTGTGCCCTGCCCATTCGGGATTCAGGGACTGTCATCAGTAATAGAACTTTACATTGTTCTAGTGATCCAGTTTATATCAGAAATGCATACCTTATGGGTTTGAATTTGCTTAAGTGACTCCCGGACTGAATTTTCCATCTGTCCCAACTGATATACACTGCTTATTTTATCAATCTCAGTCCAATTACTGCATAGTCCAACAATAAATTTAATTTGTTAGAATAACCAGCAGCCATAGAAATTAGCTAACGATAACAAAGGGTAAGAAAAGCAAAAGTGATCGACCTTAATCTCTTTTGGATTTCAGAAATTTGATTCTGTAATAACCTGGCATGATTACTTACATCCTGCAGATTGCAGAAAGCAAGTTAGTAACAGAACAACAATGAAAGAATAAATGAACAAAGTAATTGGCGGAGGTTAACACAGTTACCTCAATTCTTTGACTACTGTAAGAAAAAAAAAAGAATATTTTAGTTAGTGTCCTAATTGATTAAACCTGTTGACGGAAACAATAACTAAATTAGTGTCAGCATGGCGGCATACCTTGTACCCATAAATTCTTGTATATTTACATCATGGTCTAACTTCTTAAAGGTTTTCTTCAGTGCCTGAACTCTCAAATGGAAAAAATTTATCAGCAAGACTCCTGGTAACTTTGATAATCAATCATTTCAAAGGAAAAATCTATTTTAATATGGATTATGGAGAATAAGTTGTATGAAATCACTTACTTCGAGGCTCTCCAACTTCCTGTTTCATTCAATTGGGAGATATTTTTAATTTTTGCATTACTAAGAAATAAATGAAATGTACACATAAAGATGTATCATATCTATGTAAGAAAGGATTTCAACTGTACCTTTTTGCCCTTTCCTGTGGAGTTAGTTGAGCGAACTTTGCAATAACTTCCTCTAAGTTGCTGAATCCATCAAGCAGAGGAAGTGAATAATCACACAGATAGAAGTATTTTGAATTAACAATATAACTTTCCGATAACTCAAAAAATTCGAAGGTCAACAGAAAAGAAAAATTTAAGACAATCAGAGTCCAGAAGTAACTAAATTCATAAGTGTTATCCACAATTCGGTCCATTGGAGTTCAGATCTCAATAAAACCAGCCCTACCCTTTGATGTCAAAGGTTCAAGTTCCTAATCCAACTATTAGAATATTTTGAGAAAACTTGAAGCACTAGCATCATTAATGTTTAACAGAATATAACATACCTTATGAAATCAAACAATCCATAACTCTTATTGAATGATTCAATATTTTTCAAATTACTAAAGCAAAAGTAATGAGTACATTTATGTTTTCAAGATACCAATAATATCGATTTTTCATTTAGTACCTTCTTATTAAGTAGTAGAAGGGTTAATATTTGACAAAATTGAGAATTTTAAATTACAACTCAATCCCAAATATAAAAAAGGGGACAACAATGGTAATTTTCTTATGCCTGAAATTTCCAGCCACATGGTTCAAGAGTGCAAGAAAGTAGAAACAAGAACTTTTATCTTAACCATACTTGTTTACTTATTCAGTTAAACTAACGCGAAATCATGTCTTTGGCTGCTCCAGTAATTACTAAAATAGCCGTTAAGGTGGCCTTATACCTAGATGGTGTCTTAAGCCCATTTAAATGCTAGGCTATAGTATGAACTAATTCTAAAGTAAAAGTATTGCTATGCAAATACCTGTGCCTCCCCCTGCATATCGAAGGCTTTCCACTTGGTGAGAACATGAGAAGTATAATATCTATATCACATAGTATAGATAACTCAGATGCTTTTTTTATGATTCCATTTTTCCTTTTAGCATATGTTGCCTGGCGGCCATTGGTGTTCTCAAGCCTCTTTATCTTTAGCTTTACCCTGCCCATCCTGCACATTGTATAGTTAACAACTATTGCCTTAACCATTCAACAAAAAAGATTCTAAAAATAGAGCCTTTTTCGTACCAAAACACTCATTTCAGTAGCAATTTCAATCCACTCATTTTGCAAGATTATATTCATTTTATCAAAAACAAAAAAACAAAAAAAAAAACACACTCACCATCCAGGATTGACAAAGAGATTGAAAAACAAAATCGATCCAGTCAAATTCCAAAACACAATGAAGAACTGAAATTATATTAAGAAAAACAAACATGCATACCCTATTTATCAATATTTGAAGGGAAAAGGAGAAAAACAGTGAATGTGAGCAATTGAGAAAGACCAAGCAAGAAAACAACATAAAATAGATAGAGGGAAGCATAGATTATAAACTCACCCGAAACGATGAAGTCCAATATTATGGAACTAAAAAGGTTCACAACCAAAAATGTGGGAAAGACAGGTTGTTCGGCAATGGCACTGGCAATGGCAGATTCAAAGGGAGAGAGAGCTTACATATAGCTTACGATTAGATGACCGGGTGACCGGCAAAATCGGTCATTGTGGCATGCGGGAGAATAGGGAGCTAAAGAGCGTTAGAGATTTCATTTCATTTTTCGTACCATCAAATCAAATACTCCTACAAGATAGAACATTACAACATGTCGACACTTTATGACTTGTGTAGTTGTGTTGCGCCATATCTCTCTACCTTTTTTTTTTTTTTTGGTACAAAGCCATATCACTACCTCAACCAGGTAGGATCAGTCCCTTGTGCCTTATTAATTTTAGGCTTAAATAAGTTTTTGGTCCCTAACCTATACCATATGTTTGACATTGGTCCCTCATCGGAGTAAATGTGGGCTTTTGTCCCCAACCTTTGTCAAAAGGTTTGGTTTTGGTCCTTCCGGAGCTCTGGGTCAACGTCGAGGCTCCGGTGGCCCATGTGGCATGGCCACGTGGGGATTAATGAGGTCAGGTGTTTATTTTTTAAAGGAAATTAACTCAGTAATTAAAAACTCATTTAACCTAAACTAACTCCCACTAATTAACATCCTTCTTAATTAATTCAAAAAGAAAAACTAGGATTTGCAGATTGACCTAAAAGGCCATATCTCAACCCTCTTCTTCATCAATTTTGATCATCATCTCCATCATCATGAACAAAAGCCTTCAAAAGGAAGAAGAAATTGAGAAATTAAAATCAGATCTACAGATGAAAGGTGAAAAGATTCAAGCTTGAAGGAGAAAGGGGAGTAGGATGAAGAGAAAACCCAGCAAATTCGAAGTAGTAGCAGCATCAATATTAGCAGTTATGAAAAGCAAGCAAAAGATTCATCGTGCTTCTCCTTCCCATTGGATCTCGATCTCGACCTGGACCGTGGATTTCAAGCCCTCAAAACGAAGACCAAAGATCGGGCTCTACATCAACGCCACCACCCCAACCCAATTCCCCCTTTTCGCCGTCGAATTCGACATTGGCCAGAATCCTGAGTTCAACGACATAGACAACAACCACATCGGAATCGACCTCAACAACGTCGAGTGTAATGCCCCGATTTCTCGAGTGTCACACAGTAACCAAATAATCCAAATTTCGTAAAGAATTTTCGTCGATTAATTAATTAATCTTCAATTAGTGACAACGATTCAATTGTACGAAGTTCTTGAAACTTATTTAAACTCGCGGAAATAATGATCAACGCCAATCTTTGAAATTTAATAATCATAAGAAAAGAGTATGAGATATGTGTCTGAAAGAAAACCTTAAAGAAAATTACATCAAAATAAATCCAACTAAAAGCAAAATAAATAGTTCAATGCCACTCGGACTATGATACGCCCCTAGTTGATGCAAGGGCTGCAATGGATCGTCTAGGATTGATCTTGGATGATGAGAACTCTGAAATGTGAGAAAGAAGAAGAAGAATTTCGTGATGGAAGGGAAATGGACAGAAAAGAGGGGAAGTTTTAGTGAAATGGAAGATGAAGACTTCACACAAAGGTGGTGACAAACCCTTGATAAGCCTAATTCTTGAATCACTCAAGAACTATGAGAATCACTCTCACAAATCTGAATCACTCAGAAAAGAAAATACTAATTCATTCATAATCTGTCTATTACATTGAAGGAGTGGTCCTTATAAGGAAGAAGGAAATTCAGCCTAGTTACAAAAAAATGATGAGGTGTAATTTCTCTAGAAGAATCCTAGGCTAGGAGTTACAAATTAAAAGAGGAAGATAGTGATATGCTTCAGCCCTGAACGTGTTTTTAGTGGCTGATTGCTTCATGTAACTCCCTTTCTTGATTGTTATTCTGACCAGGGAATATAGCATTCAATGCTCTTTATGAACTTAATTTCCCTTTCTTTGTAACTCCATTCTTGGCTTTGAAAGCTCTTCAATCCTTTGACTTTGCTGATGTAACTCCTCCATTCAGAACTTATTGAAATTCAAACACATTCAAAGAGTTTTAAGAAAGGAATGGATCCCTCCCTTTAAGCCCTTCATGCGCCACATGCAAACACACACCACTTGAAGTGGATTAAACACACTAAAATAAAATTCAGCAACATAATGCATTTGGATCCAACTTATTCAATTGGTCCTTTGCATTTTTATTGAAATAAAATAAAACAGAACATCACATGGCAGCCCCTATGCGTGGGCTGGCTCTTCTTCTTGGGCCTGAATGATCATCATGATTTTTGGTTCCATCTCTTCTACCACTTTGTCTTCAAGAATGGTTGCCACTACTTGCTGAAGAGTCTCTTTGGCCTTTTTAGCTCTAGCCCTTGTCATTGGTCCTCCAAGTCCTTTTAGTGCTCCATGACCCTTGTCCTTGTCCTTGTCCTCATCAGACTATCAGCCCAAAAGAAAAGTTGAAGTCACTCAACCCATGTCTCTACTCCTCTGACTCATCATCTTCATTATCTTCATCTTCCACTTCGACCTCGTCTTCATCTTCAATGGCGGGCTCATCGTCAGGAATTGGCTCATTGGTAAACTCCCTGAGCATATGGTTCCTCAGACCTCGGTAGATGTCGCCCTCCTTGTTGTCATAGGAATCGACCGCCAAACAGAAGAATCGCTGAACCTTCCGTTCGCTCTTGCTCCGGTTCTCTTCAACCCATTCCTCGCCTTCAAGCTCCGGAAGCTCTTCTTCAACTACAGGCTCTTGTGGCTCTGCATGCTCCACTGTAGGCTCCTCCTGTTCAACCTCCATGTCTTCGGAAGGATCCAACTCCGCCTCAGACGCTCGCACAGAAGATGTCTCAGACTCCAAGTCCTTCGGGGTTTGGAAACGAGGGGGTGCAAATGGCAGTTTCACCCTCCTGTCTTCAAGCTGTTGGACCTCGATGCACTCTCCCTCCTTGTTGCGTCCCGAAAGTGTGGCACCGCCGACGTAGATGCGACGTACCTGGTGTGAGTCGGGCACCCAGGCCTCGTCCTTCTCCTCTTCATGGAGTGTCAGCGTCCAGGAACGAACCGTGCTCGTGGTCAGAACCATCTGCCCCCCCCCCAGAACAACAAGTAAACAAATAAATGAGGGTCACATCTCATACAAGACGCACAAATAATCACAGTACACATAAATCATACGGTTGATAAGGAATCATAGTTTCACATCTCAGTTAGCAACCTAAAGTTTAGTTACACTAACGATCTCACCATTCACACAACCACCACAACACCTTGGCCAATCTCGATCATCCGCAGATGAACTTTCACGAGGGGACCACACAGTCAACCCACAAATTATCGGGGAGACCACACAGTCAATCCCTATCCCATGACTCAATCATGGTAATCACATGGAGACCACACAGTCAATCCATAAATTCACCCTCGCGTGCAAGTAACCGTTTGTCTCTAGCGGCACCATCGTTCTCATGGTCCATAGCCTACGACTAGCACTTCAGCCATACAATCACTACTTGCGCGAATTCTCTTTCTCAAGGAACATTACCATTATCATAAGTTGATGTAAATTAATAAGTCTTCATGTATAACATATTCATCAAGTCTTTTAGGGTTTTACCCCATTTCCCACAAGGATCATAATTTTCAACAACTCTCACATGTAACAACATTGCCCAAACCCTAGAGGGGAATAAGGTTTCAGCCATACCACATATCACATCAAATAATTCATGTTTTTCATAACTTCAGTAGTAAAATCAGCAGCAGTTCATCAACTCAACAAGTATTCAAAAGAAAACAAGAAAAGTCACCGAAACCCTCAAAACTAGGGTTCGGCCGTGGCTCTTATATGGCCTAGGGTTTTCAAAATTTTTGATCATGCTTGATCAAGTCTCATATGTCAATTTCCAGCAAGGTTTCCAATATTAAACAGCAACCAACAACCAGATCTAACACATGTTAATGACCACAGTTCAGATCTAGGCATATGTGGTGAAAATAGCAAGGTTTTGACATAAATCATCATGGATCAAGGCATCATGTAACAAGGCATGATAAAAACAAAACCTTTTCATTCTAAACATGCATGGAAGAATTCCCAATCATACATACAAACCCCTCATGTTAAAGATCACCCAAATTCACAACCCTTCACATAAAATCATGGAATTTCAAGCATGCATTCTCCTAGACTCTACCCAAACTAGATCAGCCCTCACGCCTAAGTTTTGAGAAAGAGAAGATGAAGAATGAAGAGATTGGTCCTTGCTCCTTTCTCCTTGCTCGAGTCCCTTCTTCTCCCTTGATCTCCTTCACAAGCTTCCTCTTCTTCCCCTTGCTCTCTCTCTCCTTCACGATCTCTCTCTCTCTCTCTCTCTCTCTCTCTCTCTCTTTTCTCTAGCTCTCTCTTCTCTTGCTGGAGTTTCACGTGAAACACAAGAGAATGGATGCCTTCCTAGTTCAGCTTTTGTGATAATGAAAAAATAAAATCCTCCCTCTCTCCCTTTAACAAAACCGGCGGCTATACTATAGGGTTAGGGTTTTCCACCAAATTTTACCCAAGCCCAACTTAATCCAATTAAAACCAAAACTGTTGAAAGTTCAAAATCCAATCCTTAATTCTTTAAATCAGATTTGCCAAGGCCCTTTAAGGTTTTAAAATCTCCCACTCAAGTCCCCCATTCAATGAGAGTCAAAGGAATCAAACCCTTGATTTTCTCCTTCTCCATAAACATCATAAATCACCTTAAAACATTAAAAAAAACCTCACCTTTCTTCCCCACACCTCTTGGCCGCCTATTCCCTCATTCTCTTCAGATTTTTCACTCAAAAACTCATGTAACACAAAACCAAGTCAAAGACATGTGATTAAGTGCATTAACCACCATGTTTTTCCCTCTTAATGCACCATAAAACCTCAAATTTGAATTTCAAAACCTCTTCATCTTTTTTATCTTCAAAAATTCGACCAAGCCTTCATTAAGGCTCCAAAAATATTTACAAAATTAATTATTTAATAAATCATAGGTTTAAAAATAATTAAATACATTTTATCAAACCCATTTTATTTAAATAAAACCTCCAAAAATAAAACAAAGCTATATTCCCTCATGAAATATTCTTAAAACCATGCCCAGCACCTCCCCATAAGGTGTGGGCCACGAAACTGTCCTCGCCGACTCGATTCGCCAACTCATCGCCGTTGTCGGGCCAATTTTAACCTAAAAATCGTCGGAAAATAACCCTAGCGATATTACAGTCAAAACGATCGTAATGATGAGTACATCGTCATCTAGATATTATTAAGGTCTAATAATGTCCCTAATAAAATAATTTCCCTTTCTAAAGGCATAGTATCACATATAACACAAATAGTTCACAGAATATTATTCAATATTATTATTAAAATAATATGCCCTAAAACCGGGTCTTACAATACCACCCTCCTTAAAATAGTTTCGTCCTCGAAACTACTATAGAAAGAAATACCACGTCTCCACTGCGCACTCTGATACTTTCCACGAATTTTCAGTCGTCTTGACACATAAGTTTTCGTCCTTCATCTCATCTTTCTGGTCTTCACGTGACATCTCTAGTGGTCTGGTTCCACATCATTTCCACAAAGGGAATCTGTCTCTCCTTAACGTACCTTTCAAAGTCCAACACCAACTAAGATTCCTATCACCATTTTCCAATATTAAGTAGATCAGGCTTAATATCTAAAAGATGACAATTAGAAAAAATAACTGGTAAGGATGTTCGAGTTACTCTCATTACACTGTCTATAACCTAGACACTCGTCGTAGAACCTTACGGAACTCTCCCGTTAGAACACGACCCAAACTGCCTCAATGCAGTCACACGAAAACAACAAAAGTTTAAGTCAAACATGTGTTATGCCCACGCCGGTACACGCTGTTCGGCGTCCCGTCCAGGTGATCCAGAGGCAACATCAACAGCTCAGACACGAGAAAACAAACTTTCCGGACACCGAGCTCAAAGGTTCCATCCACCAATTCACTCGTTCGGTGGTTCCATCCACCACCTAGTCCATTCGACGGTTCCATCCACCATCTAGTTTGTCTGATCTATGGTTCCATCCACCATATATGATCGTTGGTTCCATCCACCAATCCCGTCTTTCCTGATGGTTCCATCCACCATCTCGGTCTGACCAATGGTTCCATCCACCATTCCTGCTCAACTGATGGTTCCATCCACCATCTCGATCGACGCACTCCGTTCACTGGCTCCATCCACCATCCTTTCTTAGGCGATGGTTCCATCCACCATCTTCGCTAAGTGAGGATAATCGAGAATGTAACACAATCACATAAAACACCACAAGAACGTAGGGAAGACATTGACTCGATCAGTGTTCTCCCCCACCTCTATGACTCAATAACGAGCCTTCAGCACACCAAATCACATTACACACATAAATCACAAACCATTCACAAGAAATAATACTAAATATTATTTATTTTACCAAGCCTGACACAATACTACCCTCCTTAAAATATTTTCCTCCTTGAAACTATCATGAAAAGGCACACCATGCTTCTGTTGCGTACTCTAATACTTCTCGCAATCCGACATGTTATTCCTGTGCTGACTCCTCAATTGTCTCAACGCATAGGCGACTGCCTTCTTTTGTTGCATTATCACACATCCAAGTCCATGGTGAGAAGCATCATAGTAAATTTCATAAGGTTCATCTACCCTTGGCAACGCTAACACTGGCGCGGTCGTCAAGCAATTCTTCGACTCTTGGAAACTAGCCTCGTATTTCTCTGTCCAAGCGAACAGTTGGTTCTTTCGGGTCAGCCGTGTAAAAGGTCACGTCAACCTTGTTTAACTGGTGGTAGTTGACACAAAGTCTCGATGTGGTCAGACGTGTCACACTTGGAGCGTTCATCATAACCTTGATCTTTGGTAAGCGACAACCCTTAGTTAAAGCATACTTTTGCATCTTCCTTGCAGATGTCGGCACAACGATCCAATGTTCCGCACTTAAAGCAAGTTACATTCTTCCATCGAGCTTGGTTCCCTTGGCCACAATGAGATTCATCATTCTAGGTTGCTTCTACCTTTAGTGCCTTGCAATCCCTCGCCAGGCTTCCTGGCTTGTTGTAGTTTCAATAATTGGCCCACAGTGAACTTTGTAAGGGTCGTTTGTATATGGCCTAAGCCAACTGTGTGTTGGATGGATCATGTCGTGGAGGTAGCTTTCAACCTTCACGAGTTCCTCATCTAAGTTTACAGTCCACAAAATGTAAGACCTTGATTGTATTAGTATTATTACTATGAATAATAAGTGTGAAATTCAAGTGAAGAATGAATTTATTTGTTTGATGATGTATGTGAAATTTGCCATTTTGAGATATATGAGGTTTGGTGTTTGAAAGTGATTATTTTGTGGGGTTGTGAACCTCAAAAATAAGATGATTGGTGTGTTGCTTGGAGGCCAAGGGTTATACCTTTTATTTAAATCATTATTTAATAAAAGCTGAATATTTATTTTAAATTCAAATAATTTGAAGATAGGAGGTTTTTTGAAAAACCCTAGCCTTGGGTGGGTTGTGGCCGCCGGCCACTTAAAGGGGAATGGGGGGTTTTGCTTTGGTTTTTATTGTCTTTAATTAGTAATTAAGTGTATTAATGAGTTGGGTTTGGGCTTGGGTAAGAAGTTGAGGAAAAAAAAAGAAAAACAACCCTAAACCAAGGGAGGAGCCACGGGTTTGGTTAAGAGGTGAGGGAGGAGTATTTTTCTTTTTCCTTTCTATCACAAACTGAATTGCAGGGGAGCCTACCTCTGGATACACATCAGCAAAGAGAGAAGAAAGAATGTTTGAGAGAAAAGAAAGGGAGAGTGGCCGAGAGAGAGAGAGAGAGAGTTGCGAGAAAGGGAGAGAAAGCAAGGGAAAGAAGAGAAAGTTTGTGAAGGAGATCAAGAGGAAGAAGGAGAACTCGAGCAAGGGGGAAGCAAGGACCAACCTCTTCATCTTTTCATCTTCTTTTCATATTCCTAAGGCTAAGGTGAGGGCTGATCTAGTAAGGGTAGAGTCTAGGAGAAAACATGTTGAAATTGCATGATCAGAAGATCAGAAGATCAGAAGATCAAGAACAACTAATAATGAAAAGAAGAATGTTGTCAGCTACATTCCCTATGGCAGATTATTATCTGACATCTTTGTAGAAAATGGGCTTGTAAGGTATCTGGATGGTGCCAACTTCACCGAGGATCTGAATACAACTTACGGTGATGCGTTAATTGCAAAGAACCTCAAGCACATGGGGTTAGTGAAGAAGTTGACTGTTGTTCCTGTTGATGCATCTCCTGAAGCTATCCTCAGCACCAGAGAAGCAGTTGAAGACTACCCTCTCTGGACCAAGCAGGACAACCCAGAGGCTCTTCTTGAGTACCTGAAGGAAATGTCAGCAATGGATTCTGATTTTGATGCACAGGAGTTTATTGACACTCTTCCGGAGGGTCCTCCAGATGCTTATGCCTCCAAGAGAAAGAAGCATAAGAGGTCAGAATCCTCAGACACTGAGGAGAAAAAGAAGCTGAAGTTGAAAAAGGCCAAGACAGAACCTAAGTCTGCAAGTACTCATCTGGCGACAAATTCTGCTCCCAGAATTGCTACTAGGTTCTCAGCCAGAAGTTCAGGTATTCCTATAGCTTCTGTTAGCACTTCTTCTACTTTACAAGTTGATGCACTTATTTCTTCTTCTCAACCTATCCCTCCTCAACCAACTCCAACATCCTCACAATCCACTACCTCCGAATCCATTCCCTTACCCTATCCTACAAATTCCCAATTTCAATACTTAACCGCACCTTTCCCTCTTAACATTCTTGTCATTTACCCTTCACACATGATCACCATTCATGAAACAGAAACCACCACTGCACAATCCTCCCATTCCAGTGAAGAGACTCTCTCTTCTGGACCCATGCCAATCAATGTGGTACCACCTTCTTTCCTTCTTCATCAACCATTGCAATCATCAATTTCTGATGATTCTAATGCGTCCAATTTTTCGCTTTCAAATTATTCCCATGTTAACTCCTATGATTTCACACTTCCCAACACCAGGATTAGATGCCCACTGCATCTGGTTCTGAAACAACCACTTATGAAGTACACACTTCTGAAGCTCCTTCCGAAGTACCCATCACTTCTGAAGCTCCTACCTCTACCTCTGGATGGAAAATCACCTTCAAGACCTATTTGAGTATGCTGATTTTGAAGCCGCTGCAAGTATTGCGGATGCAAAGGCTAGATGGGAAAAGGAAATGGAAGCTAAAAGGGCTGCTGAGGAGCGCATAAAATTTGAAGAGCTAAGAAAAATTGCCTTAGAAGCTCAGAAGAAGGAAGAGGAAGAAGCTTAGAAAAATAAGGAAGCAGAAGAAGAAGCTGCAAGACAAGAGCCTGCTCGCCAAGAGTCTCTAGAGGAGGCTGCTAAGCTGAAAGCTAAGGCTGGAGAATCAGACTGTACTTTCTCTTTCTTATCTCACCATCGGTGACGATTCTTTCCAGCGTAGAAGAAGATTTCCGAGCTACCCAAATGAACAAAGTGTTGAATTGAATCGTACCAGACTTTACTGGGGGTTATTACTCATTTTTGGCTCAATAGATAATTTGATAAGCCAATGATTTTTTTCCGTGTTTCTATATCTTGATAACTATTTCGCTATTTTTTTGCTACTAATTGAATAAAATAATTTAATCAAAATGACGACCGTAACTGATGTCAGCTCAAGCTGAAGGAAATTATGCGGAATCGCAATCCTTTGTACCGGCCATTGTAGCACGTGTGTCACCCAGGGCATAAGGGACATGATGACTTGATGTCATCTTTAGGGGGGATAATACCCGTCCGTACCGGATTCAAAAAAATAGGGGATCGTTCAAGCGCAAGACAAGATACCAAGATTACCTTTGAAACAATAGTCGTCGCCTTGTTTCTTCAGTTTAAAGACACACTTAGCTCTCATACTTCGAGCTCGGTGTCTTGTGGACTTGTGAACTGGGCGAGACCCCAGGGTCCCTCGCCCAGGAGCGCTGGCCTAGGGCGATGAGCGGACCAGGGACTTGGGCCTTCAATCCGGAGGCCCAATTGGCCCATTAGGATGGTTCAGAGGCGCTAAGCCCAACTCCCCCAACTATAAATAGGGGAGGAATACCAATTGTAAGGGACTCTTAGCTCATTTGTGAAATAACAAGATTGAAATTCAGTTATTCTCTCTCCAAAGCGGTTACGCTCTCATTCTCCCTATGAATCTCACATCACGTTCCTTACACCTTAGGTACTATACCTCATCTCAATGTTCATGATGGAACAATCGTGGAAATTCTATAATTTCTACCTCGAATAAGTTTCTATACGAAACTAACTAATGTTAAAACATAAGGTATGAAATCAAAGGACAGTTGCCAACATGGCTTGGTAATTTAAAGCTTAAAAATTCAAGTTTCGAACGTCCCATCTCGCTCCCCCGGTGGTTTGAGTCCACAAGCTAGCTTATGGCGATGATGCTAGATCTGCTCGCCGTGCCATAGTTACGCACGTGCCCTGAATCGTGACTTTTTGACACGTGTCGAGCCTGCGCCACGCGTTGCGCCCTGAGGTGGTGCAAAGGTCAGCAAATCCATGGAATCTCAACCACTACCTTTGAAACGTCCCTTCGAATCATAGTAAAGCCTGACAATTTGAATTCAAACCAGTAAGCTTCAACCGTTGTAACTTTTCATTTAATGCGCTGCCTTCGTTTACAGAAATCCGCTCCACACTCCCTTGAGTGATCATTCCACCTTTGCCATGATGAGGCACGATTTCCCAACCGCTGCTTATCCCAACTTTTAAAATCTCCTTCCCTCACACATTCACCACTTCAGGAACTCCTACAATCTGCTAAAATTGACAAAGTAGCACCCTCTTCCTTTCCCATCCTTATCCTTCCTCCTAGCAAAAATGACTCCCCAACGCCGCACCAAAGGATCCTCTCGATCCCGCAGCGCCGCTCCCGCATCTCCTTCTCCGGTTAACCCTCCCCCCTCCGGGGGATTTCCCCTTATTGAAAATGAAAAGAACGCTTTCTGGAACCAAATCTTCGCCACCTTACCCCAGTCCATAACTCCAGACCCCACTCAGGAGGCCATCTGCCAACCTTCTGAGTAGTCCACCGACAAGTCTATTGCCGAGACAGCCCGCCTGGCCGGCGGGCTTTTCCACGAGAAGTCCCTCGAAGATGTCCTCATCACCGGTTGGGGCTTGGAAATCCGCCTTCCTTGGCAGCACCGCACGATCGAACAAGGCGTGAAGCAACCCCACTTTTTTTATGTTTACGAGTACTTCTTCCTTGACCTGGGGATCAAACTACCCTTCTCCCCTTTCCTCTGCCAGGTTATGAGGGAAATCAATGTAGCCCCAAGCCAACTTCATTTGAACGCTTGGGCCTTCATTCGGTGCTTTGAGATTCTCTGCGACGCCGTCGGTCTTGAAGCAAAAACCTCCCATTTCTTTTACTTCTACGGCATCCTTGAAGACTCCAACTTCTGGGTGGGTCTCTCTAAAATCTCGTACGGGCCGGCAACGCCTCTACCCTTACAAGAGCAACGTCAAGAAGGGACCCGGGCGCCGGTACTTCCGCATACTCGTACATCCTACCTACCCTGAAGCTTTCACCCGCCAGAACGGGACTGCTCTGTTCCCTTTCTACTGGACCGAGAGTCCTCGCGACGTCCCGCAGCCGTTCGACACATCGCTGAGCCATGAAGATAAAGCCATCCTTGGTTTTTTCGCTGGGCTCCCCATCCTCGAGTGCTCACAGTTGCTTGAAGCCGCTCTCAAAAACACCCTCTGCTCATTTCTAGGAGGAATGAACTTCACTGAAGTTGCGCTCAAGCGCGCCTTAGCTGCTGACTCACTTGAGTTTCCTCCCGTTTATAATACTAACGGGGTTAAGAGGAAGCGTGCTGTTGCAGATGCTGATGCCGAGGTCGCCGCTTCCCCTCTAAAGAAACGGACCAGAAGATCCGGTGCTCCCCCTTCTGAAACGGCAGGGTCTGGCGAGTCAATACCAGACTCCATCCTTCCGCTGGAGATTGACGAGCCGGCTCCGATGTCCACCGGCGACGCTGTCCAACCTTCCCTAACAAGAAAATCCCAAAAATCCAAAAGGGTCGCCCTGGCACAGATGAAAAGTCGAGGGTCGCGACTCTCTCGCCTCAAAAGTCAAAAAAGAAGAAGAAGAAATCCAAGAGACCCAGGGCTGGTGAAACATCTGCCCCTCGCCAAGACCTGGTGGGCGGGGAAAAGCCAATCTCCACGGGCGATGCGGGGTCCTCGCCCTTTCTTGAGGAAGTCATCGCTGATCAACATGCTTCTGAAGACGTTCCCTCTAGTGCTCCCCAAACGACCCTCTCTTCTGACCATTCATGTCATCAAGCTGAGGCAAGCCCACCTAGGGCCTCCCCCGTTCCCACCATGAGTCATGGCAGTGGAGACCAAACCCCACCGCCTCGCTTCCGCTTCGTCGTTCTTCCCCCGCCGCTAGCCATCCGATTGTTGATGGGCAGACGTGCTTTGTTTCAAATCAGCAGCCCTCCCCTGTCGACTTTATGTTAACTGACCCTTTTCTTGGCAGCATGAGAGGAACTGAGAGTCCTGACCTCGATGTTGTGGCGCGAGAAGCCATCTCGAGCCTTTTGCGTGCGGGGTGTCTCTTCGCCAAGTTGTCACAGGACTCAGCCACAGGCGCTGAAGTTGAAGAGCTTCGTCAGAGGGCTGAGGGTTACCGCCACGCTACACTCAAAGCGCATGGCGAGTGTGACAAGTTGCTGACCCAGATAGCGGCCCAAATGACTAAACTGAACAATTTGGGTATCGAGATGAGTTATCGCAAGGCTGACTTGTCCGCTTGTGAAAGGAGAACGGAGGAACTAGAGGGCGAGCGAGACGATTTGCAGCAGGAACTGAAGGCAAAGGTCGAGGTGATCGCCGCGGGCAGGGCTGCTTGCCTTGTCAAAGACAAAGAGATCGCATTCCTTCGCAGCGAGTTGGGGTCGACGAACGAATCCATCGCCGAGGTGAGGTCCGAATTAGGAACAAAGGCCAAAGTTGTTGCGGACGCGGAAAACCGTGCGGATTCCGAGATCAGAACTCTCCGGGCAAGGTTGGCGGCCAGGGCTGCTGCTGAGGCTGTGGAAGAGCGTGGTCGCGGTTTCTTCCTTGCCAAAGCCCAAGTTCAATATCTTTATGAGGGGATTGACATCAGCGGGACGGGAGCCTTCAAGAAGGTCACCCCCCACGGGTTGGTCGGCTCAGACGATCCCCCGGGCTTCAATGCTGCATATTTCACGGCCGCTGAAAACGCAAGGGAAACAAAAGACGTTTATGCAGTTTGAATATTTTGTATCATCTTTGTATCTACCTTTTTCCTTTACCCCCTTTTTTTTGTAATTAATATCACCCCACGTTATTTGATGAAAAATTGCTGGGATTCCGTTTGTCCATTTCTCTCCTCGTTCGCGCCCTTGTGCCATTCAGGCTTTGCATTTTGTGCTCGTGTAGCGATTTTGAATGTGTGCCAGCGAAACTAGGACTATAGCTCAGCCTTGGACTGAGGCTTTCTTTTTCACACCAATATTTCCCGTAAGAGCAGGTGTGGCCTCGCCGGTTTTGTCCCGGCGAGGACTTACAGTTGCTAGGGACCCAATGGCCATATAGGTTTACCTAGACTTATGCCTAGTTTTTGTTCTCGCCCATATTTCGGGGAGGTCTAGTTTGCCCATATTTCGGGGAGAATCTTGGGATAAATACTTGTCCTTGGACAAGGAGCTTACCCACACACATCGCCAACAAGAGGTCAGCGATTCGCGCCACAATTTCCGGAGCAATCCCCAGACATCAAGGTCGTGTTGGGATTGCCGCCTTTAGGGAATTTTTCCCACCGGGTGAACGTGACATGTTAGTTGAGTTGCTACCGGGGTAGCAGCGGTTCGAGTCAGACTTTCCCGGAGCGATCCCCAGACATCAAGGTCGTGTTGGGATCGCCACCTTCGGGGAATTTTTCCCACCGAGCGACCTTCGTATTGTCGTCCAGCTAGGAGTATTACTTGAGAATATCCTTTTGTATTTGATTTGTAAAAAAATTTACATGGGAGGGATGCCTCATTAAAAAACTCTCGTGGCGGAGAAAAAGAGTGCATCTTTATTTTTGGTCCTAATTTTTGGTTTTGTTGCTGTGTCCTCGTTCTTGCTTCCTTTGCTCAGTCCTCAGCCCTGCTTTCCACACGCTTCCGGTTCCAGACCCTCGGGTCAAAGTATCATCCCCTTCTTTCCAATGATGATGTTGTAGGATGCCACAACCTGCAACACAAGATACCTTACGCGGAGTAGCTTGGCGTTATCGTCGATACCAAAGACTGTGTCCAGATCTACATATCCGCGTACCCAGACTTGCTCGCCCGAGAAGCCTACCAACGTTCCTGTATAAGGCATCAAATCTTTGTCCGTCAATCCTAATTGATCAAAAGCATCGCCGTGGATGATGTCAGCGGAGCTTCCTTGGTCCAAAAGAACTCGCCGCACATTAAAACTGTTAATCCTTATCATTACAACCACGAGATCGTCTTTGTGTGCCTTGATCCCTTCGAAATCTGCCGACGATATCACAATATCTGGATGTTGGAAACCGAATGGGGCTTCATACTGTTGCACTGACTTCACCGCTTTCACGTGCCTTCGCCTGGCCGACGATGTGTCTCCGCCCCCTCCAAAGCCACCCGCGATTGTGTTTGTTGTCCCAACTGGCGGCTCAAGGTCTTTATTAAAGGTTTCTTCCGCCCCCTTTTTCCTTGTTGTCAGTGTTTCTTTTTTGTCAGCGGTTGGCGTACGTCGGCGGTCGTCTCGCCTGTGGTCATCCTGCTGATGGCCCCCTTTGTACCGGTTCCCTTGCGACAGTTCTCCATTCCACCGATCGCCACGGTCGTTCATTTGCGATCGTCCCGCTCGAATGAGCCTCTCAATCTCGTTCTTCAGGGTAAAGCAATCTCCCGTGTCGTGGCCCGCCGAGCGGTGATACTCGCACCACTTCGTTTAATCCAACGCCGCTCGGGGCGGGTCAACCTCTTTCTCGCCTTCCTCAACCGCGTGGGTTGCCTTGACCTCTCGAAGCAACTCCTTCAAATGTGCATTTAGACTCTTCCCTGACTCCTCTCGCCGGCGAGGGTCAGCTTGATGCCACGGTTTGCGGCGCTCAAAATTTTCTCTCTTGGGGTACAATGGCTCCTTCGCAGCCTTCTCTCCTGTCCTCACCTTCTTGTCTCGCCTTTTGTTGCCCTCTCCCCTCTCCTTATTCCGTTTCTCTTCTGGCGAAGCGTCCCCCTGTTCGCTGTCTTTCTCCTTTTTCGCGCGCCTTCGCTTGAAAGCATCATCATCCTCGTCTAGAATGTAGGTGTTTGCTCGCGTCCGAATCTCCGCTGTGGTCCGAGCCGGCTTGCGGCTCAACTTGCTATTCTGCTTCCCCGGCTGCAACCCGTTCTTGAAGGCACGCGCACATGCGTGCGGCTCTGACTCCTCAATTTTTATTAATGCCGCGCTGAATCGTTTTACGTACTGCTTCAGAGTCTCGCCCTCGGATTGGTGGACGTTGTAGAGATCCTCAATTGTCACTTGCTTGGTTTTCCTGGCGGAAAACTGGACAAGGAATTTTGATGAGAAGTCACGGAAGTTAGTGATGGATCCTCGGGGTAGCGTGGTAAACCACGCCATGGCTATGCCTTTGAACGTAGCTGGAAACATCCTGCACTTCACAGTGTCGGAAGCGGCATTGATCACCATTTTTGTATTGAAATATAACAGGTGCTCCTTGGGATCAACTTTCCCGCTATAGGTCTCAAGGACAATATTCTTCATGTTATCTGGTACAACAACCTCTCTCACTTCCGCTGAGAACGACTCGAATTCAGCTACGGCCTCCGCTTCGCGCTCCCCTTCATCCTGCTGCTCGGAACGATAATATTCTAGCTGTTCTTGTAAATAATCGTTTTGCTGTCGTATATCGTCAACACTACGGATCAAGCGCCTCCAATCTTGGCCGGAGATCGGTGCCTGAGGTACCGGAGTCTCCTCTCCCGAAGCTCCGAGTGAGTGCGCTGGTGATCTCTGCTACTTCGGTGAAGTTGGCGGAGAAGGTAACAGAGGCGTTGGAGAAGGAAGTGGAGGTGGTTATGGAGGAGGAGTTAACTGATCGGTTTCTTCCCGGCGAACTTGCTCGCGTCGCGGCCTGCCTTTCACGCGGCGTGGAGGCGAACCGCGCCGCCGCTCCTGATCTTCGTCGCGTCGTTGACGACGTGTCTCCATCGATCTTGGTTAGTGAACCAAAGAACTTCAAGCGAAAAACTGAAAACTGAAGAAAATTCACACAGAGAATCGAACTTCTCTAAATCCAATTGCAATCCACGTAGTCCGGGAATCAAAATCTACCGTTCCCCATAGACGGCGCCAAAAATTCCATAATGAACCTTGAGATGAGGTATAGTACCTAAGGTGTAAGGAACGTGATGTGAGATTCCTAGGGAGAATGAGAGCGTAACCGCTTTGGAGAGAGAATAACTGAATTTCAATCTTGTTATTTCACAAATGAGCCAAGAGTCCCTTACAATTGGTATTCCTCCCCTATTTATAGTTGGGGGAGTTGGGCTTAGCGCCTCTGAACCATCCTAATGGGCCAGTTGGGCCTCCGGGATGAAGGCCCAAGTCCCTGGTCCGCCCATCGCCCAAGTCCAACGATGATGGCAAAACCCTCTGATATTATTTGAGAATAAAAATTCTTATTATACCTCAAAAATCTATTTTTGTTAGAATCCTTTTTTTGAAATCCCCGCATAGAAATATGATACTGACGTAAGTAAAGAGTTTGAAGCTAAGGCTGGACTTTCTGGTACTGAAATGGTCGGCTCTTCTGGTCAAGCACCTTCTGGTATTGAAACGACTGGCCATTCTTCAATCTGAACAACAAGCCATAAAGATTCGCCTAGATGCCCAAGACCAAGCAAACTCTGAAATCAAGTAAGCGAAGTCTGAGATCAAGCCGATGCTGGAGCTACTTCTGAAGAAGTCTTAGGATTTCTCTGCTTTCTTTATTTTTTTTGTTTTCAAAACTTTTATTGTTTGCTTTTGCATTTTTCTTTTGCACTTATTATATATACATATATACAAGTTTGTTTACTCTCTGTTCTTTTATTTGTTTCTTTTCTGTTTATTCTTTAATTTCTTTTATCGTATCTATAATTCCCTCTTCTGAACCTAACGCTTTCTGTTCATTTAATCCGGGGAGTACTAGTTTACTTCTTGTGTTTTTAACCAAGTTTTTCACACTTAAATATTTTTGATTCTAACAAAAAGGGGGAGTACTAGTAATATTTTGGAGAATTAATTGATCAATTGTTTAACCTCTATAAACTTTGTTTGAAGCAATGCACGGATTACATTCACTTCTGCTAAGAAGTGCTCTTCATTTGCTTCTAATTTCTGATGGTTAAGCTCTGATACCCTGCTACACAATTTCATATAGCTCTGATGCAATATTTATGCTCTGATAATGTTATATCTATTATTGCTTCTTCATAGCTTTGATCACACATTCTACACACTTTTCGCTCTGGTCACATATCTAATAGATATAGAATGCTCTGATCAATTATTTCATAAAGCTCAGAATCTAAACGCTTCTAATGTTTTTATTCAGTCTTAGATTCAGGGGGAGCTTAACTCAGGATCAAGCTCAAGTCTTTGATTCAGAAGGAGCTGAACAAGCTATACATATATAGATAAGATCTTTCTAATCCTTAAACTCTAAGTTGTCATAGTTTTTGTTCATAAAAATATATGGTTTTGTCATCATGAAAATGGGGACATTGTTAGACCAAGACTTGGGTGTGAACAACAAGTATATATTTTGAGTGTGAACAACTTTGGTACTCTAACGTTTGTCTTTTGTGTATTTTACAAACAAGTTTTGATTCTCAATGAAAGAGGAATACATCAGAAGTCATAGACCAAAGTGGTTACCAAGAAACCGCTTCTGCAGTCACTACGTTCTAATGAACGGTAGTTTATTGCTTCAGATGTTTTGAAGATAAAAGTTTTGATGAGGGTTGTGAAGAATCAAGTGCTGAAGACTCTGAAGACCATAAGTTCTGAGTGAACGGTCAAAGACTCTGAAGACTTGAAGATTCTGAATACCCAAAGAAAGCTGGCTGGACTGGGCGAGACCAGGGGGCCCTCGCCCAGGGGCGCTTGTCCCAGGGCAGTGAGTGAACCAGGGATTTTAGGCCTCCCCGAAGAGGCCCAACTGGCCCACTAAGAGCGTTTAGGGGCTTAGGCCCAACCTCAAGCCTATAAATAGGGGGCGGTTACCAATTGTAAGGACTCTTAGCTCCGTTGAGTATTAACAAACTTGAAATTCAGTTACATTCTCTCTCTAAGTGGTTACATGCTATCTCTCTCTAGATTCTCACATTGCAATCTCATCACTCTAGGTACCATACGTCACTTCTATGTTCATGGCTAGAACATTGGCGCCGTCTGTGGGGAACAATAGATTTCGATTCCCGGACTACGTTGATTGTGATTTCGTTGAGAGAAGCTTGATTTTCTGCAGAATTTCCTTTGATTTTCGTATTTCCGGCCAAATTCCTAGTTTGTGATTGGTATTTGACGGAGACACGTCGCCGACAACGCGACGGAGAGCTGGAGCAGAGACACGGTTCACCATCGCGTCCGGTAAGAGGAAGGCCGCGCCGGGAAGAGGTTCGTCGCGAGCAACCTAAGCAACCGACTCCTCCTCCGCCTCCACTGCCGCCTCATCCTCCTTCTCCGACGCGTTCGCTACCTTCTCCACTGTCCTCACCTGAGCGACAGGGATCCCCGGCGCACTCACCGGAGGTTTTGGGAGATGGAACGCCGCTAGTTCAGGCTCCGATCACTGACCGAGATTGGAGACGCCTGATCCGCAATGTTGATGACATACGTCAATAGAACGATTACTTGCATGAACAGATAGAGTACTATCGGCTCGAGCAGCAAGATGAGGGAGAGCGGGAAGCAGAGGTCGTCGCGGAGTTCGAGCCGTTCTCAGCGGCGGTGAGGGAAGTGGCCATCCCGGACAACATGAAGAACCTTGTTCTCGAGATGTACAGTGGGAAGACCGATCCAAAAGATCATCTGCTTTATTTTAACACGAAGATGGTCATAAGCTCAGGTTCCGACGCGGTGAAGTGCAGGATGTTCCCGTCGACATTTAAGGGCACGACTCTGCCTCGGGGATCTATCACAAATTTTCGCGACTTCTCGTCGAAGTTCCTCTCTGCGAGTAAGATCAAGCAGGTAACGATCGACGATCTGTATAACGTCCGCCAATCAGAGGGTCAAACTTTGAAACAATACGTGAGGCGGTTCAGTGCAGCATCTGTCAAGATTGAGGAGTCGGAACCGCATGCTTGTGCGCGAGCTTTTAAGAATGGACTGTAGTCGGGGAAGCTGAACAGTAAGTTGAGTTGTAATCCCGCTCGGTCGATGGCAGAAGTACGTGCTCGGGCGAACACCTACATCTTGGATGAGAAGGATGACGCTTTCAAAAGGAAGCGCACAAAGATGGAGAAGGACGGCGACTAGAGGGATGTCTCGCCTGCGGGTAAACAAAGTCGGGAAAAAGGAGAAAGCAGTAAGCGGAAGGACAAGAGGAGCAAGTCAGTTGAAAAATTTGCAAAGGAGCAACTCTACCCAAAGAAGGAAAGTTTCGAGCGTCGAGGCCCGTGGCGTCAAGCCGATTCTCGTCGGCGAGAGGAATCGGGCAAAAGTCTGAGCGCACATCTGACGGAATTGCTCCGGGAAGTCAAGGCGACACACGCAGTCGAAGAGGGCGAGAGGGAGGCTAACCCGCCACAGGCGGCAGTGGATAACATCAAGGGATGCAAATACCATCGATCGGCGGGTCATGACACCGGAGATTACTTCACGTTAAAGAACGAGATTGAGAGATTAATCAGGGCGGGACGCTCACAGTTTAATGATCGAGGTGATCGCTGGCAAGGCGATCGACAGCAGGAAAATCGCTATAAAGGGAGTCGTCAGCAGGATGATCGCAGGCGAGACGATCGTTGTCAAACGCCAACAGCCGACAGGAAGGAGATGTTGGCGACAAGGAAGAAGGGAGCTGAAGAAACCTTCAACAAAGATCTCGATTCTCCGGTGACACGCCTTCGGCGAGGCGCATACATGTCAGGGCGGTAACATCAGTGCAAGAGAATGCAAACCCATTCGGTTTTCATCACCATCACCCGGACATAGTGATATCATCGGCAGATTTTGAGAGAATCAAGACGCACAAGGATGATCCCGTGGTGGTGAAGGTAATGATCAATAACTTTAATGTGCGAAGAGTACTTTTGGACCAGGGAAGTTCTGCGGATATAATTTACGGCGATGCGTTCGAGCAATTGGGACTAACAGATAAGGACCTGATGTCGTACACTAGGACTATAGTAGGTTTCTCGGAGAACAGGTCTGGGTGCGTGGCTACCTGGATTTTGACACGATCTTTGGAATAGACGAGAATGCCAAGCTTTTGCGTGGAAGGTATTTGGTATTGCAGGTTGTGGCGTCATACAATGTCATCATCGGGCGGAACATGCTTAATCGTCTTTGCGCAGTAATTTCAACGGCTCACCTAGCGGTGAAGTACCCACTAATCTGTGGTAAGGTGGGAAAGATCGTGGTAGATCAGCGGAGGGCGAGAGAATGCTATAATAATTGCCTTAGTATGTATGGAAAGAAGGGAGTTAGTGATGGACACAGATGCCACGAAATCGAGATCTTGAAAAGGGGTCGAGGCCAGCAGGGTTTTCAAGGCCAAGGGCGAAACGACGCAGGGAGATTGGAGCAGATGGTTGCTCGAAAGAGCGAGAGACTAAGGAGCAGCCAAGGTCAGAGAAGGTTAGACGGTAGGGCGGGAAGAGATGGGCAGTTCACTGATGCCCATGCCGAGGAACGCTGGGCGAACATAATTGAGGACTTGGAAATGTACAAATTTAGCAGAGGAGTGCTGGCGATTGAGCCAGGCTCACGGCTAGTCAAGAGAGACGCCTAGAGAAACTGGTGGAGGACAATTTTGACCACTTTAATTGGAGTCAGAAAGATGCAACGCTCTGGGAATTGCCCAGGTTCAGGAAGCCGGCTCTTTTAAGCACGAGCCAGAAGGAGAGCAGAGAAAAGGGGGTGGTAACGAAAGATGTGGTTCGAGTGAATTTAAAACAGGGAGGCGTCGAGCAAAGCGGATGGAGAGTATTTGAGCAACCCCAGGGCAAACCAGACAAGGTGCGAAAATGGAACCGAGTGCGCCGCCGCGAGAACAAGAAAAGGGGAAAGGTGGGATACTAGAGGCCAGTGGGATCGACGGTTTTTAAACCTTCAAGGCCAGCTAAGCGTGACAAGCAAAGAGGCGAGTTAGAAGAAGATCCTCTTTACCGCGGGGCGGTCTGGCGAAGGGACTGGCCTCACAAGAGCCAAGAGGAGGAAGCGAGCACATCAGGTTTGAAGGTTGGGGTGTTTGGCGTGGTGCTCTGATCAGGGGGGGCAGAAGATGGAGCAGAGGCGCGGCGAGTAAAAGCAGGAATTAGGACAAAAATAAAGATGCACTCTTTTTCTCCACCATGGGAGTTTTTTAATGAGGCATCCCTCAAAATGTAAAAACTTTTTACAAATCAAATACAAAATGATATTCTCAGCAATACTCCTAAATTCACAAACTGAATTGTCACGGTCGCCCGGTGGGAAAAATTCCCTGAAGGTGGCGATCCCAACACGACCTTGATGTCTGAGGATCGCTCCGGAAAGTCCAACGCGAACCGCTGATCACTCGTTGGCGACGTGTGCGGATAAGCTTCTTATCCCAAAAGCCTCCCCGAAATATGGGGGAGCATTCAAAACTAGGCTAAGTCTCGGGCAACCCACATGGCCATTGGGACCCCAGCCACTGTAAGTCCTCGCCAGAACAAAACTGGCAAGGCCACACCTGATCTTACGGGAAAAATGGTGTGAACGAAGCCTCAGTTCAAAGCTGAGCAAAAGTCCTAGTTTTCTTTGGCACACATTTAAAATCGCTACATGAAACTCAAACTCGAATCGTAAACAATCGCAAAAATAAAACGCGGCAGGGCGATGAATAGAAGAAGGCAGAGTAACACCACGACAAACTTTCATTAATAGCCAGTCCGCATGGAAATATTAGTTACAAAAATAGTAAGGGAAAGATAATTACAAGTATTCAAACTGCATTAATATTTTCTTCTTCTCTCCTTGCATTTTCAGCAGCTAGAAAATACTCCGCATTGAAGCCTGGAGGATCGTCGACCGACCAAACCCTCGGGGGTAACTCTCTGGAAAACCGCCATCCCGCTAAGATCCAGTCCCTCGTAAATGTGCTGGACCTGGGCTTTAGCGAGGAAGAAACCGCGGCCACGTTCTTCCACGGCCTCAGCAGAAGCTTCAATCTCCAACCTCGTTCTAAGGGCCCTTGTAAGACCCAAGATGTAATGTGAAGGGAAACCTGAACGAAAGTTTATTAAATGAAATATATTTATGAAGGGGAAAGTTCAAGAAAAGTTCAAGGATTGCATTATGATCGATAAAAGTTATAGCACGAACGTTTTACGCTTAAACCTAGGTCAGAAACCCTAGTATATAGCTAATTTTCACTTTTAGGCACGACGGAAGTTAATTCCAAAAATCTTCAGAGAAATGTTAGAACTTCTCTTTTTCCATATATCAAAATCGTTTCGAGGCGAAACTCTAGGATCTACGAACGTCCGATTCCAATCATCGGAAGTTTGCCGAAACCGAATCCCTGGTATTTCAAAACCCTAGAACTTCTCGACAATGAAGACTTTATCTATTCAGAGCTTCAAATGGATATTCTACACGCGTACACCCATTTCTCTTGATGATTTCAATCTTTCTTCAGAAGGAAGTTTTCCATTCCGACATTCGATGCAAAAAGCAACTTATCGGGTAAAATAGTTTTACACCGACTTTGCACCGACTTTGCATTAGTTGCCAAAAATACAAGGAGACATCTTCTTAGCTTAGGAATTCCTTTGCCAAAACCTATCTTAGAATTCATGGAGAATGATGCCGGAAAAATCAGATTCGCGAAACTTTCATTTTCCCGCGAATTTCCAACCTTTATATATAGCAAAGAAAGGAAGAAAAATCAAAACAAACTACCCAAAACCCACCCAAAGGCCGCGAGTTTGCTAAGGAGAGGAGGAGAAGAGATTTTGTTCAATCCTTGCTTGATCGTTGATTAATCAGTTGCTGCTTCAAGGTTTCGAGGTATAGTCGCTAATCCTTACCTCTGATCGCTTTTTCCATAGCTTTTCTGTAGAGTTTTCTGAGCGGATAGTTTATGGGTTTTTGCAAAACTATCCTGAATCTTTCATTTCTGATTCTAAACCTCTTCTATATGTGCCCAAGATCACTTCTGCCGGATTAGATTTTCCGTTATGTCGCCGGAATTCCGCCGGAATCAATTCTAGCCTAAAATACCCATTTATGTAGTTTTTGAGTAAAGTTCCAACCTTTAGGCTGAAAACTATCGCCTTAGCTTAGTGCTAGTAGGATTAGTTGTCATAAACGTCGTTGGTGACGTCCCTGCAAAATTTTATTTTTGGGATTTCAGTTTTGAAAATCCTAAGTTAAAAATCATGACCAAAATACCCCTGCGACAGTTTTTGATCCGATAATTTTTCCGAGTTCAGAATACCCTTAGTTACGGCTTATGAAAGCATAGGAACCAAGTTTGATCGAAGAAAAATCGAGCCCCTTAATTGTGAAAAGTGGCCGAGCCTATTAGAGGGGGGAGGAGGAAATTTCCTTTTCCGAAAACTTGTCTTTTCGCGCTAGATTATCGTACCTTAGAGTATAGATTACTTCAAGTAACCTTAGTAAGTATCGATAGCTTAGTTTCCGATAGATTCTGATAGTATTCTGTGGTTTCATTGTAAAGGTGCTTTTGAGGATTTCTCTGAGGAACAACACTTTGAGTGCGAGGAAGCGCTTGACGATCATACTGGAGAACCTTCAGGTGAGGGCTTCTCACTGAATCTCTAGTTAATGCTTAGGGTCGATGTTTCGACATTGTTTACTGTTTATGCACTGAGATTGTGTGTGATTGAAAATGTTTTCTGAGGCTTCGGCTGACAATGTAGATGATTCATCTACTGAATGTTTTTGAAGATTGACTTACATGCTATGTGCTATGTGGGTAATCTAGGATGTGTGGTGCATGCTTTATATGCTAAGTGCTAAGTGTTTATGTTGAGATTTCTTGATATATGACATGTTGTTGATTGTGATGATTTAAATATGCTTTACACTGGAAATCTGAGATTCTGAATGGTGAGAATAGCGGGCAGGTCATGCCGATTTTATTTTGAGAGTTTTGAGAAAGTTTGATAGGACGAACGAGGTTCGGGCCTTAATCTGTTTAGTGGATCGAGACATCCTCTGGAAGCGGCTTGGGATTGGGAGATCCTGCAAATGTATAAGACTTGCGATAAGACAAAAGGGAATCTATTTTATAAAGAAAATTCAAAAGACCTTAAATAACCTCAAAATCTTTAAGTAATGATAACAACCTCGAAGGAAGGCATTGGAAGTCAAATCATAGTTTTGGAAAAGCGAGGAGTGTCGTCGGACCCAAGTGTTGAGGAGTTTGGTGAGTTCTGAGTATGTTGGTACTCCTTCGCTCGTTGAGCAGTTTGTTAGCCATCCAAGGGATGAGCCGAGAAGCTTCACTGAGGCGTGAGACCTTGTGAATGCATGATACTCCACTAAGGCGTGAGACCTTGTGGAAAGCATGGAACTCCACTGAGGCGTGAGACCTTGTGAGAGCATGAAACTTCACTGAAGCGTGAGACTTCGTGCAAGTGTGTAAATTCACTGAGGCGTGAGACCTTGTGAAAGCATAAAACTTCACTGAAGCGTGAGACTTTGTGAATGTGTGAGACTCCACTGAAGCGTGAGACTTCGTGTGAGCATTGATGACTCGAAGAGTTATCGTGAGTGGTTGCACTCATTTTATGATTAATGTACTTTGTCGCAGAATCGACTTTTACCTTAGGGTAAGCTTTTAGAAACTTTAATTTACCTAGAACACGTGGCGACGTATCGAGTGAGGTCGGAGACGTTGTTTGGCAAATCACATTGCACTCATGCATACATAGGAGGTTAATACACGGCGTGATACCGGACCTCGGAAAATTGGAGGTTAATACACGGCGTGATACCGGACCTCGGTGGATTGGAGGTTAATGAAGGTGTGAAAAACGACTAGAAGGGGGGGGTTGAATAGCGTTTTCAATATAAAAACTTTCCCCTTAAGATTTAAAGTAAATCTTTTCGGTTTCTCTAAGATAGATGGTGCAGCGGATAAAGATAGAGAGAAGAGAAAAGCACACAAGTATTTTATCCTGGTTCACTTGATAAATCCCTCAAGCTAATCCAGTCCACCCGTTAAGGTGATTTCTTCCTTCTTAGAATGAAGGCAATCCACTAATCAGATAATTGTTACAACTGCACTTGAAACCTACAAGTGACTAACAATACACTGACTTAGCTATCACTAAGATTCACTCTCTTAGTCTTCTCTAGGATCCGATCAACCTTGATCTCCTAAAGGAATCACCACTAAGATTCACTCTCTTAGTCTTCTTAAGGATACTGACCTACCCGGTCCCTTAAGGAAAATCAAACAACTGTTTGAGGTTGGTGTTTACAAAAGTTTGCTTCTAAATAAGCTGAGTGTAAACCAAATAAGAATAGATGAAGAAAGTAGAGGCTTGAATCTTTTCTTGTATTGCAGCTCTTTGTTTTCTCTCGCTCTTGCTTTCTTCTTTTCTTCAGCCTTTTATAGTCCAAGGTGCAAAGGATATTTCTGTTGAGAGAATATGACCGTTGGAGGGCATTTCTGGAACTTCCAGAACCTGCAGTGGCTGAACTTTGGTAGGTAGGCATTTCAGAATAGTACACTGCTCTTGTACTTCTCGATAGAGACATTTGCCTTTAACCATTGACTTCTGATCAGAGTTATGCTTCGTGTTGGAACTTGTGAAGCTTGGTGATCAGAGTCAGAGGGAAGCTTGGATCCTCTGACCTTCGTAACTTCTGCTTCTGGACCTTCAGAGCTTCTGAACCTTCAGAGCCTCTGGTCCCTCAGAGCTTCTGGTCTTCAGATCTTCTGATCCTCAGATCTTCTGATCCTCTGATCTTCTGATCCTCTGATCCTCAGATCCTCTGATCTTCAGATCCTCTGATCTTCAGATCTTCTGATCTTCAGAGCTTCTGATCTTCAGATCTTCTGACGAATATATCTTCTGGTGTCAGAATCAGAACCTGTTTTTCAAAACACTCAAGACAAACATTAGAGTATCATAGTTGTTCATCCACAAATAAATACTTGTTATCATCAAAACATAGAGTTGTACCACATGACCAAATCTTGATCTTACAATCTCCCCCTTTTTGATGATGACAAAACCATGTATTTTGATGAACAACTCTAAACAAATAAACTGAATACACTCAGAGTATAAGGTATCAGAGTTAAAACTTATCCTGATGTGTATAGTTTATCTTGCTCCTTCTGAATCCAAGACTCGTGCTTGATTCTGAGCTAAGCTCCCCCTGAATCTAATACTTAATATCAACGTTAGTAATATCTAGATTCTGAGCTTAATAAAATAGGAGTTGTCAAGATACTATAAGTTCTCCCCCTTTTTGTCATAAGCAAAAAGAATGAAGGTGGAGGGAAAAAAAATAGTAAGAGCATAAGACGAAATACTCCCCCTCAGAAGGAATACCAAGGGATACTTGGCTTCTGATTAGCATATCTTCTGATGAGAGCAGAAGTGTGGTTCTGGTGACATCTCCGTTCTGGACAAAATTTCATCTTTAGATACTTCAGAATGAGAAGCTAGGAGCCTACTCTTCTTCTGATGACGCAAGTCAGAAGTTGTAGTAGCATCTTCTGATGTTGTTGCTTCTGGTTCGTCAAGTTCTGAGTCTTTGTTACTTTCTGAACCGGTCATGCTCATCTCTACAAGATTTTTCAGCTAGCTTTGACTTGACCAAATCTTACTCTACTGATGCCTCCAAGATCAACTTCACCTTCAGGTTCAAGTTTTGGATCTTGGGACATATGCCTTTCTCCCGTCATGTGTTGCTTGCATCCACTGTCCAGGTTCCATGGTTGGAGTTTCGATGGACCTATTGAAGATATCTGCAACATATATAATCTTATCCCTAGGTACCCACTTTCTGGGTCCTTTCTTGTTAGTTAGCCCAGAAGTTCTGACAACTTTGGGTCTTTCAGCAGGATAATATACAGGAATTTTTGCATGATATTTAGACATGGAGAAAGATCCCTTTTTACGAGGGTTTTTAGCAACTTCAGCAGGTACAGGGTCAGGCAATATGGTACCAGAGGGAACAAAGCATTCATACAAAGATTTAGCTTTAGGCACAGAGGGCTCATTTCTAATTGGTTTAGAATACCCAATGCCACGCATTCCATTTCTGCTCACGCCATAGATCAATGAAGCCATCAAGCTTCTATCTACGCTTTTAGCCAGGAATCTTTGAAAAGATTTTTCATACTTAGATTCATGCTTACTATCAGAGGCATCGCAGGCAATAACTTCTTCTAACTTAGCAATTTGATTCTTAAGCACAGAGTTAGAATTAATCAAAGCATGATTATCATTTTTCAAATCAGAAATAATTTTCTCATGTTCAACAGAAGTTTCAGAGGCAGCAGAGAAATTCTTTTTCAACCTTTTATGCTTAGTCAAGAGAGAGTTATATTTATCCATAATTTCAGACAAAGCATCTTTAAGTTCAGAGGTTAAGAAAGAATCAAATACCTCATTTTCATCGTCAGAGTCTGGATCTCCTTCTGATGCTGAGTCAGAGTCAACAGCTTCCTTTGTCTCTGCTCCTTTGTCTTTGACAATAGCTATGAGTCCTTGGACTTCACCATCAGAGTCAACATCCTCTGACTCTGATTCATCAAATGTCACCATCAGACTCTTCTTCGTCTTGAAGTGCTTCTTTGGCCTTTTGTCCTTTGATGAACCTTTGTATTTGCTCTGCCTGTGCTTCCAGATGCAGTTGAGCTTTCTGGATATCAGAGTCAGCTCATCTTCATCAGAATCTTCTGATGCTTCTTGGAGAGCCTTAGCCTTTTCAGATTTGGATTTCAAGGCAATAGACTTCTTCTTGTGATCTTGATGTTCAGCACGCTTTAGTTCATGACACTTCAGTATGCTGATGAGTTCTTCTAAACTCATATGCTCAACATCTCTTGTAAGCTCTATTGAAGTCACTAAAGGCATCCAGCTTTCAGGAAGACTTCTGATGACCCTTATGACATGATCTTTTGTAGTGTAGCTTTTGTTGAGAGGTCTTATTCCAGCTACGAGCAACTGAAATCTGGAAAACATATCCTCAATGGATTCGTCAGGTTCCATTTGGAAGGATTCATACTGCTTGATCAGAGACAACGCCTTTGTCTCTTTCACCTTTTTGTTTCCTTCATGTGTCATCTTTAAGGAATCAAATATGCCCTTGGCGGAATCACGATCAGTAATTTTCTCATATTCTTCATATGAAATGGCACTTTGTAGAATAGCTCTTGATCGGTGATGATCTCTGAACTCCTTCTTTTGATCTTCACTCATCTTCTCCCTTGGGATTTTTACACCATGTTCATCAACAGGAGGGGTGTAGCCATAAACAACAAAATCCCAAAGATCAGGATCAAAGCCAAGAAAGAAGCTTTTGATTCTATCTTTCCAAAAATCAAATCTCTGACCATCAAAGATAGGTGGTCTTGCACTGTATTGATATTTGCTTGTAGTAGTGGTGGAATCCATGAGTTTTTCACACTGGCCCGGATCTACTGAACACTGTTAAGTGTGGTAATCAGAACTTGCGCTCTGATACCAATTGAAGGTGTGAAAAACGACTAGAAGGGGGGGGTTGAATAGCGTTTTCAATATAAAAACTTTCCCCTTAAGATTTAAAGTAAATCTTTTCGGTTTCTCTAAGATAGATGGTGCAGCGGATAAAGATAGAGAGAAGAGAAAAGCACACAAGTATTTTATCCTGGTTCACTTGATAAATCCCTCAAGCTAATCCAGTCCACCCGTTAAGGTGATTTCTTCCTTCTTAGAATGAAGGCAATCCACTAATCAGATAATTGTTACAACTGCACTTGAAACCTACAAGTGACTAACAATACACTGACTTAGCTATCACTAAGATTCACTCTCTTAGTCTTCTCTAGGATCCGATCAACCTTGATCTCCTAAAGGAATCACCACTAAGATTCACTCTCTTAGTCTTCTTAAGGATACTGACCTACCCGGTCCCTTAAGGAAAATCAAACAACTGTTTGAGGTTGGTGTTTACAAAAGTTTGCTTCTAAATAAGCTGAGTGTAAACCAAATAAGAATAGATGAAGAAAGTAGAGGCTTGAATCTTTTCTTGTATTGCAGCTCTTTGTTTTCTCTCGCTCTTGCTTTCTTCTTTTCTTCAGCCTTTTATAGTCCAAGGTGCAAAGGATATTTCTGTTGAGAGAATATGACCGTTGGAGGGCATTTCTGGAACTTCCAGAACCTGCAGTGGCTGAACTTTGGTAGGTAGGCATTTCAGAATAGTACACTGCTCTTGTACTTCTCGATAGAGACATTTGCCTTTAACCATTGACTTCTGATCAGAGTTATGCTTCGTGTTGGAACTTGTGAAGCTTGGTGATCAGAGTCAGAGGGAAGCTTGGATCCTCTGACCTTCGTAACTTCTGCTTCTGGACCTTCAGAGCTTCTGAACCTTCAGAGCCTCTGGTCCCTCAGAGCTTCTGGTCTTCAGATCTTCTGATCCTCAGATCTTCTGATCCTCTGATCTTCTGATCCTCTGATCCTCAGATCCTCTGATCTTCAGATCCTCTGATCTTCAGATCTTCTGATCTTCAGAGCTTCTGATCTTCAGATCTTCTGACGAATATATCTTCTGGTGTCAGAATCAGAACCTGTTTTTCAAAACACTCAAGACAAACATTAGAGTATCATAGTTGTTCATCCACAAATAAATACTTGTTATCATCAAAACATAGAGTTGTACCACATGACCAAATCTTGATCTTACAGTTAATACACGGCGTGATACCGGACCTCGGTGGATTCCAAAATGGTCATAAGACCCGGATTTCCGCGTAAGAGCGCTATTAGGCGACTCTTAGTAGCAGACCGAAATGGCAGGCCTTCGGGTTTTATGCTGATCTGACTACATGATGATGTTGGAGTAAGAGGCATCACGGGCCGAAATGGCACCACCGTGGCTGGTGAAGGGCTGATCCGATGATGTCCATCCGTTCCGGATTGCATATTGGTTGACTGGGTTAACCTGCATATCATTTCATGCAACATGCATACTGACATAGTTGATGAGTGTGTTTGATACTTGTTAGTTCTACTTGATGCATGTTAACTGTGATTTACAGTCGTTATATTCTTTGTGGAAATATGCAACCCTAGGACGTTATCCCTAGTTATAAGCCTAAGTGGCTATTATCTTATTTATATTTATTGGTGCTATTATTTACATAATTCTTTGGAGTTGACCCTCGCGTCTTCTGTGTGTGCTTTGGCGAACAAACGCCCTTTGTCAGATGTCTTTGGCGGGCTGATTCATGATGGTTCATCCTTCGGGAGGAACTAGGGTTGAGATGCGGGAACTGGAGCGTATCGCGGTAGCGAGAGGAGGACGGATGGTGTACATAGACTAGGTCGTTCTGGATTCAGATTCGGGCGACGATCATGCTAGCATGTAGGTTTTAGTGCTGGTGTGAGCTCCTCGAGATGGGATTAGTGTAGGAGTAGAGTCTTAGCTCTGAACATCATTTGTTTTCTTTGGGGACAGGGTAGTTTCCCACCTATAGCTTTTTGTGTGGTTCTTTACGAGAATCACAGAGAGTTGGTTGGACTTAGGAGGTCTTGCTTTAGGCCGATGGGCCAGCTTATTCTCAGTTTTGAGGGATAGTGTTGCGGACACTTACCTTTAGATTTGGTTTGTACATTTTGCCTTCGGGCGTTACACTTTTCTTTCCGTCACTGGAGGTTTACTCGTGACGAGGTTACTTACAGCGGAGGCTGTTTATATATTGTATGTTAGCTCTATTGCTTTTCGCTTTTGGGTTTTATTTAATTCAGTCTTGTCTTAGTTATTATTATAAAAAAAAAAATATTCACGCTTTTCCGCATTAAGTTTATTTTGGTTACTAAAGTGACGCCACCGAAATCGGGGTGTTACATTGTGGTATCAGAGCACGGTCGAGTCTTTCGGGAGTTGTTGGGGAATAGGTCTTCTGTGCTAGGTTGTGTGACTCTGCAAAGAGCGAAAATTGATTGTCTGCAAGCGATTTTTCGCTTAAAAATTGATTGAAGTTATTGCTTACTCATATCGTATAGTTATGGAAAAGCTATCTTATGACTAGTACTAACTGTTGGTTTAACTAAATAGAACGATGGTAACTTTCTAACCATTCTTTCTCATTTCAGTATAATATATTCCATTACTCTCGTAGCGTGTGCAAACACACCTAACTTATTTATACTGTCTAAGCTTTGACCTTATAGTTATTACGCCTATTAATACCTTATTTGAACGTAGCTCGTATTTTAGCTATAGAAGTACCCGAGGTTTAAGATAACACGTTAAGCCTAGAAAGTCGTCTTGTACCGATGCGTCTGACCAGAAGCTAGAAGCTAAGGAATGAATCTTAGAGAGATTTCGTATGGATATTATACCTATGATGTCGGGAGTGTGTAGTTCCGAAGCGACATCATTGAGGATTTAATATCAAGATATTTGTGACTATTGGATGATAGGAACTCATTGACTGATCCAGTAGGTTTTTCTAGATTTCCACCTTCGATGTATTAGGTCTGATCAACTTAATATTGAGGGGGTGATATTCGGAATCACAGCTGGCTATGGACTTTGATAGAAGGATTGGTAAGATTAACTTGATCTGATCGAAGATTAGTTGAATTTGGGAGGAAAGTTCGTGTTAAGCACTTGATTGTACAAGATTAAGAATTGAACCTTTGGAAGTTGATGATTGTCGTTTAGACATTAATTGGTTGGTTCGTGTGATTACTCCAAGTAGAAGTAGACTCAGTCAAAAGATTTAATGTTGGAAACAAATTAGGTATTTTCTCGGAAGTTATGAAGTCATAGGTTATGTGATTACAGAGTGGAATTGTTAGAGACCAAATAGGTTGGATTTAATCAGGTTATAGATGATAGCTTGATAAGTAGCAAGATGGAGAAGAATTAACTTTGAACTAGATTGTTGTAGTCGAGTTCGAGGAATAAGTTTTGCTAAGTACATGATTTTGTGGAGACATTATAGTCTTAAGAAATGAATTTTCACTTGAAAAGTGTTAAAGGGTCAAAGGACATTACCGATGCAAACTAGATAAAAGTTTAGATTTCAAGCCCAGGAAGTTTAACTTGAATGTGTAAGACTTAGAGAATCGTCAGGAGTTTTCGGGAGTGACTAAGTGTTGAATCAATGATTAAGTAGAAAAAGAAAGTTTTAGCATAAGTTGAATCCTTGAGGTTGTTGATATGGATTTCAAAGAAAATATGCTCAGATTACTAAGTGAGATTTACTAAGTTGGATTGGAATCTTAGGGTTAAGATTGACCTTGAGAGTTGAGAATCACGTACGAGTAGGAGATTGGAAATCTGAAGATGAGTTGCGGATTAAGACCTTGAGGTATAGTATAAGAGAGATCTTGAAGTAAAGAAATTCTGAGTTGTGTAGAGTGTTAAAGTTGGTTATAAGTTGGTAATCGATTGATGTTGATTATGAGACTGCGGACATAATGAACCATGTGATAAGATTTGAATGATGTTAACATATCAAGTTATGACTATGGATATCAAGATCCAGTTATGAGTGTGAGAACGTGACGACACTTATCAGGTTGTTTGGGTAAGCGGAGGAGTTATAGTTTTAAGAAATGGATATTCACTTAAGGAGTATTGAGGGATTAAGAAGTTTATCGACGAGATGGTAATCAAGTTACAAGAAGGAAAGTGTTAGTATTAAGATGAATACTTGAAGTTATCATATTTGGACAGGCTACTCAGAGTCTAATAGTGAATGGAACTTTGTCATGGATTTCGGTGATGCATGCTAGAGTTAGCAAGTGAATTTTGCTCAGTTGAATAAGAATCCTATGATTAAGATTGACTTAGGGAGTTGAAAATCATGTATGAATAAGGGATGTAGTGGTGATAGCAGTTACGATAGTAGTTAAACCTCAGAAGGTTGGAGGATCGGATGATAAAATGACTAGTTAAGACCTTTGAGGTACAGTTATGAACTGATCTTCTAGAGGATAAGTCTCGATTTATGCGAAGCGTTAGGAATTTCAGTAAGTCTAAATTGGTTTGAGTAAGGAAGGTCTTGAGGACGGAGACAACAATAATGGATTATTAGATTCCAACGTAATGTTTCGTCTAGGAGTGATCAAGCGATTGAGTTGAGTTTTGGATCATGAGTGCACGTCTCGAGGACAAGTTGAGCATTCACTTCGGAGCATAGAGATGTACCGAGTTTCTAAACAACATTTTGGACGAACAAAAGCAAAGGAACGAGTGGTTAATGTTGTGCAATTGCACGAATGCCAACAAGTATTACTTCAAACGGAGACCCAACGCAGGTGGTCGAACCGAACAACATAGAGTTGGAAGATGATATGTCTTTTGAGACGCCGTCGAACCAGCATTGGGGCTAGAAGAGTGAAACAATCGAAGGGAAAGCAGAGTGTTTTAATGAAAAGTTATTTGGAACAAAGACACGGACGGTGCTATATGGGTATTAGAAGAAAAGATCAAGGAATAATATCCAGAACTTTTACGGACCCTTAAGTTTCGAGGACGAAACTTTCTTTTTGGAGGGTAGTAATGTAAGACCCAAGATTTTAAGCTTAGAATAAGTGGAAGAGATTTCCATTTACGATTAGGGTTGATGTAATGTGAAGGGAAACCTGAACGAAAGTTTATTAAATGAAATATATTTATGAAGGGGAAAGTTCAGGAAAAGTTCAAGGATTGCATTATGATCGATAAAAGTTATAGCACGAACGTTTTACGCTTAAACCTAGGTCAGAAACCCTAGTATATAGCTAATTTTCACTTTTAGGCACGACGGAAGTTAATTCCAAAAATCTTCAGAGAAATGTTAGAACTTCTCTTTTTCCATATATCAAAATCGTTTCGAGGCGAAACTCTAGGATCTACGAACGTCCGATTCCAATCATCGGAAGTTTGCCGAAACCGAATCCCTGGTATTTCAAAACCCTAGAACTTCTCGACAATGAAGACTTTATCTATTCAGAGCTTCAAATGGATATTCTACACGCGTACACCCATTTCTCTTGATGATTTCAATCTTTCTTCAGAAGGAAGTTTTCCATTCCGACATTCGATGCAAAAAGCAACTTATCGGGTAAAATAGTTTTACACCGACTTTGCACCGACTTTGCATTAGTTGCCAAAAATACAAGGAGACATCTTCTTAGCTTAGGAATTCCTTTGCCAAAACCTATCTTAGAATTCATGGAGAATGATGCCGGAAAAATCAGATTCGCGAAACTTTCATTTTCCCGCGAATTTCCAACCTTTATATATAGCAAAGAAAGGAAGAAAAATCAAAACTGTAACACCCCGATTTCCAGGTGTCACTTTAGTAACCAAAAATAGACTTTACGCTGAAAACAGGTAATTTTTTCGTTTGATACCTTTTAAATCAAGCAATAGAAAATAAAGACAAAACCCAACCAACACACAAATATTTACACATGTACAGCCTCAGCTGCACTCCCATGTCACGCGCACTCGCAGTGACTCCAAAGTAGTGTGCCCGTAGGCAAATAGTTACATATCCAGATGTGTGAGTGAGAAAATCATAATTACAAACCACTAGGAGGAAGTCGGCCTCAAAATGGCCTAAGCAAAGACCCCTATGGTCCGACTGACTCACTGTGATCCCTCAGTAAGAGGACCACACAAAAGCCATGCGTCGGGAACCTACCCTGTCCCAAAATATGAATGACGAATCAGAGCTATTACAGTAACAACTAACTCAAAAGGCTCTAACCACCCATAACCCACACTACTATCATCGACCCTCCCTCGAACAGTCATGAAGTCCGGGTCCTCGTCGAAAGCTTCAGTAATAGTCGTTCCGCTCCGGGTCTTTCCCGCACAACGAATCATCACGAACCGGCTGACGGACGCCTGGCAGCAGGCCGACCGCCCAAGCACAAACATACAAACAAAGCCAAGGCGCTAGGGTCAACTTACAGAATACAATAGATATACAATCAACATGCGATAAAAGGGGTATATATATATATATGTTGTATATATACATATAAGTTATGTATTGCCTACCCTAAGGTATATACATAGCATGTTATCGAATCTCTTACACAATTCAATCACCAAAACACGTAACAATGTTAATCAACATCAAATCATAATAAGATGCATTGTGTCACTGCAGAATATGCTGACACAAACCCGAATAACGTCACTCTGCTTGGCGACGGAACAAATCAACAACGTCACTCTGCTTGGCGACGGAACAAGTCAACGACGTCACTCTGCTTGGCGACGGGACAAATCAACGACGTCACTCTGCTTGGCGACGGAACAAATCAACAACGTCACTCTGCTTGGCGACGGAACAAGTCAACGACGTCACTCTGCTTGGCGACGGGACAAATCAACGACGTCACTCTGCTTGGCGACGGAACAAATCAACAACGTCACTCTGCTTGGCGACGGAACAAGTCAACGACGTCACTCTGCTTGGCGACGGGACAAATCAACGACGTCACTCTGCTTGGCGACGGGACAAACCAATGGTATTGCCACTTATAGGCTGGGCACCTCGAGACGGTCGTAACACTGGCCTCGTGTTTAACCATTTCTGCTCGGGCGTCGCTTATCACCTTTGGCTATAGTCAAGACGATACAAACTCTACATGGTTTGACCATTTCTGCTTGCTATGCCGAACATCAACAGGCACGATGCAACTCTACATGGATGATCGTTACCTCCTGTTGTGCCAGATATAGTCAGGACCGATTCAACTCTGCATGGCTGATCGTTACTTCCTGTTATACCGAAGTACTCTGCTTGGCACTTCATCGCGTATATGCACGTGTGCAATATGATTATCAAAACCAGAGTCAGTGTCGGTCAATACAACACGACTTGGAGTTAGTGTCGGTCAATACAACACAACTCCCACCACAAAACCCACAAACAAAACCCAGAGTCTGTGCCGGTCAATACAACACGACTCGAACAACACTACCAGGAGTACTAGAGTACTCGGTGACTTTCAATCATCACCATAGCTCACCTCAGTGGCTTTCCCCAATTCCAAACTCTCCTAACCCACAACATAAGTCGACTTTTCCCCGCCTTTCGTAAATATTTTCCCCTTCAGTTCTCCTATGCTTAAACGTTAATAAAAATTGTTTCAATTCAAATTAGTCAAGTTATGAGTTTATTTCTCAAAGTCTAAGTTTCCCAAGTCTTTAGTTTTTCAAAGCTCTATCATTCTAAGTTTTCAAAGATCAACCACCCAAAATACATTTCCCGGGGAAAGTCTAAGAATTCCAACATATGGCTAAGTCTCAAACCCCACATTTGGACTTGCCTAGGGTTGTTCATCCAACCCGAAATATCAAAGATCACCAGATCAATGAATCTCCACTCCGAAATTGCGTCAAAACGCTCAATCCAACAAAAGCACAACATCACAAGTATGGAAAAGCATCATAACATCAACTCATCATCAAAAACAACATCAGATAAAACATAAGTCGAATTTATCGACGCCTATCATGCAGTCATAGCTAATATATAGTAAGTTGCCCTAACCTCGAGCAGATCCAGCTTCGCAAATCAAATCTCCTTCACAGGAATGCCTTGAAACTTCCAAAGTTCCTTCAACTGAACCTCGGAGGAAAAACAAAGCAGAATCCACACAAAATCGATTAGTTCGATCGCAATACAATACATAAACGATAGACAAAGCATCAAAGCTTCAGAATACGACAAACGGGTACGAAAGGACAAGTTTTCGAAAACGAAAAACTCCCCCCCCTTAGGAAATAGCCCACGGCCATAAGGAGAAAAGGGCTTCGGCTCTTTTTCTTCGATCAAATCAGTTTACAAGGTAGTTTTAGGGTAAAACTAAGGCAAAGAAACTGTCAGAACAATTTTCGGACAATCGGGTCGAAATACGACTACGCAGGGGCATTTTGGTCCAAAATAAAGGCTCAAAACTTCAAAGTTATCAGTTCTGAAAACAAATTTGACAGCAACGATCCTCATGACATCCGTGACAACAAATCCTAAAGGCACGAAGTCAGATTATAGCTTTACGACAATAAAGTTTCGAAATGTGAGACAAAAAGAGTTTTGAGTCAATTTTTCAGATCCTGGGCAACTGAATCGCAATCAGAGTTTACTGACAGAGGTTTTAGACTCAGGGGAACATAAGGAACATAACCCAAGCGAGAAATCAGAGAAATCGGACAATTTTAGAAAAAGCTCAAAACTTAGAGCACAGAAACGACTTCAGAAACTCAGCAGAAACAGAAATCAGAGGCAGGATTCATGATAGTTACCTCGATACCTAGAAGTAGGGACGAACTGCACGAAGATTGGTCAAGTTTTCGCGGAAATCCCCTCCCCCCTTGCTCCCCACGAAATCAGCCACAAATGGAAAGAAAATGAGAGGATTTTGCTTTTTCGCGCTATTTATAGGCGGGTGAAATCGCGGGAAAATGAAAATTTCGCGATTCCGATTTTTGCAGCACGATCACCGAGAAATTCTAAGAGAGATTCTGGCGTCGGAATTCCAGAACTCAAAACAAATATCTAGGATTTGGGAAAAACGATATCGAAAAACTCAAAAGCGGTGTCGGTTAATCTGCCCCGAAAAACTACTTTTTGCTGTGATGCTCAAACGACAAAACTTCCAACTGAAGAAAGTTTGGAAACGTCGAAACAAGTCTGGCAACGCGGACGGAATCTTCTTTAGAAGTCCCGAATAGAAAAAGTCTTCATCCATTGCTCGAAAATAGGGTTTCGAAGCAAAGAAATTAGCGTCGGCGGACATCCGAAAAGTGAAACCTATCGTGCGTACAGTCCAGAGTTCCGAAATGAAACGCTGGTCGATGGAAAAATAAAGAGAATCTTTAAATTTTCCCTGAGTTCGAAATCTCACTCAAAACGTTGCTTTAAGAGCGAAATAGCCTATTCTGGACACGCTCGCCCTAAGGCAAGTGTGCAGACGACTCGCACTAACTCCGAAAACAACTACGCAACATTCCTCAAGCAATTCCTGAACTTTCTTCTTCATTAATCTTCCTCAAATATCAAACTCCTGTCACGCTTACACTGATTCTACGCGTGAGTCGGAAACTAGCTTGTTCTGAAAATCCAGGTCTTACAATACTCCCCTCCAAAAAGAAAGTTTCGTCCTCGAAACTCAGAGTTCTGCAAAAAGTTCGGAATACAGTTCCTTGATCTTATTGTCCAATTCTCATGTAGTAGTGCCTGTGTCATTGTTCCTCATAATCTTTACTTAAGCAATCTGCTTTCCCCTTAACTGTTTCACTCTTCTATCCCCACTGCTAACTATCGGCGTCTCAAAAGACAAAACATCATTCAACCTCATGTCGTCTGACTCGATTACATGCGTCAGATCTCTGCTTGAAATGATATCGGTTGGCATTCCGTGCAGTCGCACAACCTTAGCCACTTACTTCTTTACTTTCGGTCGTCCGAAATTCTTCTTAAACTCGGTGCCTCTCTGTCATCATAAAGTAGATACTCAACTTGTCCTCGTGATCTTCATCTACAGTCCATCACTTGTTCGTTCGATAACTCTTAGACGAAACATTGCGTTGGAATCTAATAGTCCATTAACGTCACATCCAACTTCGTAACTATCATCACTCGCACAATGAAATCAATCTCCTACTTAGTCACCATTCGAATTAAAAATCGACTTATGTCCTTATTTCTTGTCCTTCACTAATCTTATCCCCTTCAACATCAAGTTATCAACAACTTATAAGATAATCCTCTTCTTAATATCTAACAATCCATTATTATCGTCTTCTTCCTTAGAACTTCCCTCACTCAAACCTATTTACACTTACTGAAATCCCTAACACTTCGCACGAATCGAGACTTATCCTCTAGAAGATTAAATCATAACTATACCTCAAGGGACTTAACTAGCCATTACATCTTCCGATCCTTCAACATTCTGAGATTTAACTCTTATCGTAACCGCTAACACCACTGAATCTCTTATGTGTACATGAATCTCAGCTTACTAGGTCAACCTTAGCCCTAGGATTCTCATTCAACTTTAGTAAAATTCACTTGTTACTCGTAATATGCATTATCAAAATCCATAAAAAAGTCCCATTGACTCCTATCCTCTACGAAACTCGTCAAAATATAACAACCTCAGGTATTCATCTTAATACTAACACCTTCCTTTCTGTGACTCAATCACCATCTCGTCAATCAACTTCTTAATCTCTCAATCAAATTCTGACAAACTTCGAGTCCTACACCTTAGACAGACATTCATAGATTTAGAACCTACACCTTCACCAAGTTTGGTCCTCTAATAACATTTAATCCTTCAATACTTCTTAAATGAATATCCGTTCCTTAAAACTATAACTCCTTCACTTACCCAAACGACCTGATAAGTGTCGTCATGCTTCCACACTCACCACTTGATCCTGCTATCCATAATCATAACTTATTATGCTAACATCATTCAAATCTTATCACATAGTCATGATGTCCGCAACCTCATAATCAACATCAATCGATCACCAACCTTAACACTCCACACAACCCAGAATTCCCTTACTTCAAGATCTCTCTTATACTACACCTCAATGGTCTTAACCCGAAACTCACCTTCAGGTCTTCAATCTTCTAAGATTCAACTCCTATTGTCACACCTACAACCATAAGATCTCCTACTCGTACGTGATTCTCGGCTCTCAAGATTCAATCTTAACCCTAAGATTTCAATCCAACTTAGTAAATCTCACTTAGTAATCTCAGCATATTTCCTTGGAATCCATATCACCAACCTCAAGTATTCAACTTATGCTAAAACTTTCTTTCTCCAACTTAATCATTAATTCAACACTTTTCAAGTGAAAATTCATCTCTTAAGACTATAATGTCTCCACATATTAATCCAACGCTTAGCAAAACTTATTCCTCGAACTCGACTATAACAATCTAGTTCAGAGTTAATTCTTCTCAATCTCGCTACCATCAAACAATCATCTATAACCGGATATTAAATCCAACCTATCTAATCTCTAATAATCCCACGTCAGAAATCACATAACCTATGACTTCATAACTTCCGAGAAAATACTTAAAGATTTTCCAACATCAATTCTATTGGCTTAGTCTACCTCTACTTGGAGTAATCACACGAACTAACCAATCAATGTCTATACGAAAATCATCAACTTCCAAAGGTTCAAATCTTAATCTTGTACAATCAAATGCTTAACACGAACTTTCCTCCCAAATCCGACTAATCCTCAATCAATTCAAATTCATCTTACCCGTCCTTCTATCAAAGTCCATAACCAGCTGTGATTCCGAATATCACCCCCTCAATATTAGGTTGATCAGGCCTAATACATCGAAGGTGGAAATTTAGAAAAACCCACTGGAACAGACAATGAGATCCTAACATCCAGTAACCACAATTATCCTGATATCAAGTTCCTAACGATTCCGCTACGGAACCACACACCCTCAAACCATGTAAAAGATTAATCCTTCCTCGTCAATTGAGTCAAAGGTCCAACAATCTTGGCAAATCCCTCAATGAAGCGTCTATAATATCCAGCTAAATCCACAGAACTTCTGATCTCTGTCACCATCTTCGGTTGCTCCCAAGCCAAAACAGTCTCCACTTTCGCCGGATCCCCAGCTATGCCCTCCTTCGAGATAGCATGGCCTAAGAAATTGACTTCCTCCAGCCAGAATTCACACTTGAAAGGGTTCGCATACAGCTTTTTCTCTCTCAACAATTGTAAAACTTGGCGCAAATGTCCTTCATGTTTATTCGCGTCCTTCGAATAGATCAATATGTCCTCAATAAACACCACCACACGCCGATCTAAGAACTCCTGAAAGATGCGGTTCATGTAATCCATGAAAACAGCAGGTACATTCGTCACTCCAAACGGCATCACTAGGTACTCGTAGTGTCCTTAACGTGTCCTGAAAGCAGTCTTCGGTATATCCTCAATCTTCACTCTGATCCGACGATAGCCTGACCTCAAATCTATCTTGGAAAATACGGTAGCCCCTCGTAGTTGGTCCATCAAATCATCTATCCTCGGCAACGGGTATCTGTTCTTGATCGTTGCCTTGTTCAATTGTCGATAATCCACCCACGATCTCGACCTTCCGTCCTTCTTCTTGACTAAAAGCACTGGCGCTCCCCATGGTGAAACACTCGGTCGAATGAATCCCTTTTGCCGAAAGATCCTCTAACGACTCTGCTTCAAAACTAAACGCCCTAAAATCCTACGATTCGTACCCATAAGGAATTTCCCTGAGATCCTAGCTTCCTTATCAACGCCTCGGTAAAACAACTCCCTAGCTCCGCGTGCTATTCTAGATCTCGTGTAACCTCTATAGTTAAATCACGAGCAACTTCGAATAAGGTCCTACTAGGGATAATAATCATAGGATCATAGTCTAGGTAGTAAATACAAGTTAGGCGCGTCACACTCGCTTGAATATAAAAGAGTAAGTTATTCTAGAATACGAGAACAGTTAAAATATTACCATCGTTCCCACGTTCTTCCTCGTTCGACTCCTCAACTCTTGCTCCTCCCTTGATATGAATCCTTTCCTCTGTAGCAAGTTGTTTTCCTTTCCCAACATTCCCTGATGATTCGCCCCTGAGTGCCTTGCAATCTTGGGAGAAATGTCCCGGTTGGTTGCAATTGAAGCATAGACTTTCTTTGGTCTTGCAGTTCACAGCTAGATGCCCCACTCGGTTACACTTGAAGCATCTCCGTCCAATCACTGAGCATTTGTTTAGCAAAATGCCCAAACTTTCTGCAACGAGTACATGTCACTCCTTTGTCACCAACTGGCTTCCCCCCCAGTATCAGCAGTCGTCGATTTGTACTCTCTTGAGATAAGATTTCTTCCCTCGGAACGCTGATATGGTCCCCACTTATGGTAACTCTTCCTTCCGTTGTAGCCTTGGGAACCTGACCTCATTGGTCCCCCAGCTCCAGTTCGGTTCATTCCTCTTTGTTGATACATTGCTGTCGCCATCAGTCGTTGATGATGCTCACGTGTAGCCTCCGCCATCCGGTTAAGATCCACCATCCTATATCCCATCGAACGTCCGATTAGTACTA